>NC_142933.1:107373124-107403124 GCF_046866305.1 Octopus bimaculoides
ATCATTCCATCGTACAGCAAAGGTTAGAGAAACTAAATGCCGACCTAACTCTGTTGACAATTCCACTGATCTGTTAAATGCTAATTATAAATGCATTATCGACTGTTTCTCACTATTCCTTGCGAACACTACATCATATTATGTGTTTGTGTGTGTTGACGTTTGACTGGCACGAAACAATGCAATATATCTCTATTATTCACATCCGGTGAACCGTGTCTATCAGGTTGTGGAAACTCCCAAAGACGGTAATCAGGACATTTGGAAAATCGTTTTTCCATTTTATTCAAAGGAAGAACAGTTGTGTTCTAATAACCACTTTTCTTTGTCTTCTTTCTCCTATTTCTAATCCTTTCTCTCCATTTCCCAATCAATAAATCTGTCCTTCTATCTATCTATCTATCTATCTATCTATCTATCTATCTATCTTTCTGTTTGTCTCTCTGTCTCTATTTCTATCATTATCTCTTTCCCTCTCACTCATACATGCGCGCCTACGCACAGTGACATGCATAAAGTTCTCAAATCTGCACATGTACCCTTACACTCACACACAAGTATATATATATACATACCTTCCTCCCTCCCTCCCTCTCTCTCTATCTCTATCTCTCACACACATTTATTTTGCATTCATACACAATCAAACAATATCTACCATGCTCTTTTTCTCCCCCCCTCTCTCTCTCTCCCTCTCTCTCTCTCCCTCTCTCTCTCTCCCGGTAAGTGAGCTAGTGCTTTGATGTGTGAATGTATGTGGTGACTAGGTGTTGTGTGTGTGTGTGTGTGTGTGTGAGAGAGAGAGAGAGAGAGAGAGAGAGAGAGAGAGAGAGAGAGAGAGAAGATTTCCACCAACTCGAAATATAATTTATCTTCCTGACAGCATAAAACGTCTGCCATTATTTGGAAGCCATTTATTGCTCTGGCAACGGTTTGGCTTTCCTACCGAATTCTCACTCCATCTTTTAATGTCTTTGCTATAAAAAATATCAGGACTGAACAAGCCAGCATCCAATATTCGAGCCGCTATTTCATTTTCTAGTAATACCAAACAAATGTCCTTTAAAATAATAAATTGCCGCAGCATAGGCGCAAGCGTTGTTGTATGGCTATGATGATCACATTGCAACGACGTGCTTTCAGTTTCAGTCTCACATTGGGAAAGTGGTTTCTACTATGGCCACAGGGCGACTGATGCTTTGTGAGTGGGTTTGATGACAAAACTGGGTGCAACTCGTCGTATTTACATACAGTCATTTGACTGCAGCCATGCTGGAGCACCGCCTTTATAGTCGACCAAATAGACATCAGAGCTTATTCTTTGTAAGCCTAGTACTTATTCTATCGGTCTCTTTTGCCGAACCGCTGAGTTACGGGGATGCAAACACACCAGCATCGGTTGTCAAGCATATACACACACATATACACGCACATACATACATATATATATATATATATATATATATATATATACACATATACGACGGACTTCTTCAAATCCACTCACAATGCTTTGGTCGGCCCGAGGCTATAGTAGAAGACACTTGCCCAAGGTGCCATGCAGTTAGACTGAACCCGGGACCACGCTGTTGGTCAGCAAGCTACTTACCACACAGCCTCTCATAGATAGATAGATAGATAGATAGATAGATAGATAGATAGATAGATAGATAGATAGATAGATAGATAGATAGATAGATAGATAGATAGATAGATAGATAGATAGATAATAATACAAATGATATATGAGCATATGCATGTACACATACATATATGTACATACCTACATCTACATGGATATATAGATGCATATCCGGGTACAGGACGTCACAAAAACGTGGACAAAAAAAGGAACGGGAACATAAACAAAGCACAAAAAAACGGACTTTTTTTTCGAACAACAGAATGAACACATAGGAAAACAGACGAGCCACTTATGGAACTTTTCCTTCATCAGCTGCCTCTATTCTAAACTAGGTGTTTCGAAGATGAGGCAGAACGCGCTCTTAAAATAGCTCTTCCCGCGAAGTGGATTAACCTGCTAAGCGGAGGATTCCAAAGTAGCAAACAAAAACCAAGACAGGAAAAATTAAACAGTGAAAACAACGTTAAAGGCCGTTAAGCCGAACGAGAGGAGATACTGAACACTGTGATGTGACGAATTTGAGCGGAGAGAGATAGTAGTTCGTCTTGCCTTTATGCTGGCCGAAGGGAGAAAGGAAGAGGTAACCACAGGTCACGTGTGATCAACGAGGAGTGGTAGAGAGAGGAAAAATGAGGAAGTTCAACAAAGGTGAGCGACGAGAGACAGGGAGGAAGAGTAAGAGAGAGATATGTATAGCAGTGAAGGGGGGAAGCAAGGACAACAGAATAAAGCAGAACGAGAGGGGGAGATAGGTAAGAAAAGAAAGAAAGAAAGAAAGAAAGAAAGATAGATAGACAGACAGATAGATAGATAGACAGAAAGATAGAGTGCGCGTCAGAAATATAAAGTTTAAACTTACTTGCAAATGGACGCGTAGCGTTCGATAATATAATAATACAAACGATATATGAGCATATGCATTTATACACACATATATGTACAGACCTAAATCTACAGGACTCGAATCGATGATGTCGACTACGTATTTCCCACCAAATTTCAGGCCTTGTGGTTATAGTGGAAAGAATTAAGGTTGGAACCTGGTGGAATCGTTCAAGGGTCTAACATAAATGAAATCTCGACTCTAACGGGGTTTCAACTCACTGTATAGGTATTGTGTCCCGAGCCCTCGGACTCAAAGTCTGCTTACTCGGTTTTCATGGCGTATAAGAGAACAAAGCCCGTTGCAGGCTTCAAGGCCAGCAACTTTGAGCATTTGACTTAAAGTACTTGACTGGTACTTTACTTAATCGACCCGAAGGGATTCGAACTCAAAATGTAAAGAACTGAAATCGATCATGTAGTGACATTTTATTTCTTTTTCTCATGAAGATTTACGCAAGGCTCAACCAATGCTCCGTCTTAATCAGACGGAATTAACTGCTGAGCAGCGCACGCTCTTGTGTCATGTTTTTAATACACGGTTTTGGTGCATATTTCCTTTGTGGTAAACTATAATGTAATCACACATTTGTTTTAAAACGAGTCTTTTTTTTAAGTATCAACTTTGTTTAAGGCAGCGAGCTTGCACAATAGTTAGCACTCCGGTCAAAATGCTTAGCGGCATTTCGTCCGTCTTTACATTCTAAGTTCAAAATCTGCTGAGGTCGATTTTTCCTTTCATCCTTTTGGGGTTGATAAAATAAGTACCAGTTAAGTACTGGGGTTGTTGTAATCGTCTTACCCCCTCCCCTTAAATTGCTAGCCTTGTGATAAAATCTGAAAGCTATATTTTCTTACACATTAAAGCGGCGTGCTGGCAGAAACGTGAACACACAACGTAAAATGCTTTGCGGTATTTCGTTCGTCTTTACGTTCTGAGTTCAAATTTTGCCGAGGTTGATTTTGCCTTTCATCCTTCCGGGATCGATAAAATAAGTACAAGTTGAACTCCACCCGAAATTTCTGGTTTTATACCAAAATCCGAAACCATTATCAGCTTTATTTTATAACTGCTTCAAACTTATCTGTAATTCGAGTGATAGTAAATGACAAAGGTGGTTCTGTTTAAAACTCCTCGCTAAACTCTCTTTGCACTTCGACTGCATTTATAAACTTCCTGTGGTACTTTCTGTTATATACTCTTTGTTCAAAGCTTAATTTGGTTCCCTTTATTATTGTTACTGGGGTAAATCGAAAAATAAAATTTAAAGAAAAATGAAAATTGAGTTATCAGCTGTTAACTTGTGTATACACCTTTTGAGTTCTATATTTAAGAGATGAGTAACTACGTACATTATTTACATTGTTTACATTTGACGGTTATTTATCCTCATCTTGTTTGTTGTTAACACAACGTTTCGGCTGATATACCCTCCAGCCTTCATCAGGTGTGTTGGAGAAATTTCGAACCTGGATTCTCATTCCTAAGGTATTATTCGTTGTTGTTGTTGTTCTTCTTCTTATTATTATTCAGGTCACTGCTTGGAATCGAACTCGGGATCCTGGACATTTTGTGAAGGATTTCTTTATTAGTCTCACCTCTGGGTCTCTCTGGTAGCCGTAAGGGTCAGTTTGACACTTAGGTAAAACGAGGTTATTCAAATTTCAAGGAACTGTACAAGTACACCGCGAAACGCTTGGAAAGGATTCGAATACAAGACTTTTGTGTTGGTGGTTGACTCTTACAGTTACTTGTTAATTCATCTTCCTAATGGATTATGGATCTCAGATTTTGGTACAAGGCCAGGAATTTCGAGGAGGGGATCAGTCGATTACATCGATCCCAGTGCTCAACTGGTACTTATTTTATTGATCCCGAAAGGGACGAAAAGTGAAATGACCTAGGCAGAATTTGAACTCGGAACGTAAAGACAGACGAAATGCCGCTCAGCATTTTGTCCGGCGTGCTAATGATTCTGCCAGCTCACCGCCTTCGATAATGGATAATTAACATTCCTTTAAATAATCCTCCCCACTGGGAAATAGAAAGCAAAGTCAACTCCAGAAAGTAAAACCCCAAAGTGAATATAATTAAAGTATCCAGAGCGGCGCCCAACTGCGAATTTAGCCTCAGTCCTCGTTTTATACATGAAATGACATATTTAAATCCAGCAAACTTGTCCGTTAATAATTTTCTTTAATCCGATATTGTAGGAAGGCCAAGGTCAGGGTCAAGTGAAGATCACATTCGAATAATAAAATCGATAAAGCCGTCTGCATTTACAGATTTATTGTTAAATTTATGTTAACTCTTAAGCAATAGCTTCTGATATGATACGGCGTTTCTTTAACGCTTCAACCATTGATCTAGAATCATCCGAACTAATCATATTATTGACGTCATTGTGGAGCAAATCTAATTAACAACTCTCGCATAATTACAAGAGTCTCCAGGCTGGAATGTCAGCATTCCAAGTTTCTTCACATCAACACTAATAAGTTTCGATGCTCTTCGCACAAAGATATGGAAGAATAACCATGAGCTAATTTCTTAAACCGAATTTCGATTCTCCTTTGAATTAATGGCCGTTTGTTTACTTCCTCCATTTAAGGCGCTGAACCGGAAAAATCGTCACCAAGTCGTATAATATGTTGAGCAGCCTTTCTTTTGGCTCTTAATGTTCTGAGTTCAAATTCCATCGAGATCATCTTCGTCTTTCATCTTCTCGGAATTGGTAAAATAAAGCACCAGTCAAATACTGGAGGCGATATAATGGATTTCCCCACTCTCCTCAAATACTGCTGGCTTTGAAACCTGTGACAGATTGGCGTCCCGTTCAGGGACCGGGTGTTGGGATCTCGGTCACTCAAACGCCATGGAAACAGGGTCACCAGCCATATAAGTCCTAGGTTTCGAGAAAAGAAAAAAATCATTCTGTTAAAAGTATCGTTATTTCGTCCGTCGTAGTCGACGATGACCAAAGACATCCCACGGGAGAACAAGGCTTGGCACGGTGTCTCCAGCTGTGGTCAATGAGTCCAATGCATGTTTGGAAGAATCTTCTGCAGGTCGGACACAGATGATTTATTGAGACTGAAGGCAAGGAGTTGCCTCAGGACTTACGTTGTTCTCGTTGTTTCTCGTTTGCGTTGCTCTCGAGTCCTGACAACCCTGTTCTGTCCTTAGCTGGAGGCACCTGCGTTGGTGCAGCTTCGCCAGGGCAGGGCAGGGCGAGTTTGTGCTTGCGTTTCCTAGATGTCAGGGTTGATCTCAAAGCTATTCAGTGGGGTTTTGAGTGTGTCCTTGAAGAGCTCTTTCGTATGTCAGGCGTTCGAACAAGGTGACCTGCCCACTTGACTTGCGCTAAATGTGAAACCAAAGTGACGAAGTAAAAATGGGAACTGAAGAACTAACATCTACGTTGCGAACTTATAACCTTATCTACATTACCACCACTATATCCAACTCACATTAATAAATTTCAGATATTGGGTCAACAAAAAAGCTCCAAATATTAATTATTTGTTGGTGTATAATTCGACTTTCTCCAGAAACATCTGCTTGCGAGTGGCTATGTGGTAAGTAGCTTGCTTACGAACGACATGGTTCCGGGTTCAGTCCCACTGAGTGGCACCTTGGGCAAGTGTCTTCTACTATAGCCTCGGGCCGACCAAAGCCTTGTGAGTGGATTTGATAGAGGGAAAATGAAAGAAGCCCGTCGTATATATGTATATATATATATGTGTGTGTGTGTGTGCGTGTGTGTCTTTATGTTTATGTGTCTGTGTTTGACCGCCTCCAGCATCGCTTGACAATCGATGCTGGTGAGTTTACGTCCCCGTAACTTAGCGGTTCAGCAAAAGAGACCGATAGAATAAGTACTAGGCTTACAAAGAATAAGTCCTGGGGTAAATTTACTCGATTAAAGGCGTTGCTCCAGCATGGCCACAGTCAAAATGACTGAAACAAGTAAAAGAGTAAAAGAGTTGCCTCATGTATGAATTAATCTGTCACGATAGTTATCAGTGTTCCTTATACAGATGCCAGTACAGGTTTGTCTTTTTTATGCTTATATCTGTTCACATGTCTATGATAAGGCACTGGAGAAGTCAGCAGGTAGTTATACACAAACTACATTCGTGAGAACCATCTCACAGGAGACGCGGTTGAGGAAGACCTGTTTGAAGATTCATCGATCATCTCTCAGATGATGCAAACTTCTGTCAGGAACAGTATACTCCGAGCAAATGGAAAATCGGGAATCAGGAAAAGACTTTATCAGAAATGTTCGATTATCGCTGCAATGATTGATTGTCTTCTTATACAGATGGAACCTGATGCAGCAATCAAAAAGTGATTAGCACTAACGAACTTTATACGTAAATCCGTATAAAAAAATAGTCTCGCAGTGTGGTGTTGTAAATACAAGTGATAGTCAGTGCATTCTGGGTAATTGAGCATTGTGGGTGGTAGCTTGGGCGCGATTTTCGGTACATGCAGAACTTTTGACGGTTACCAGCCCGTGTTATAACAGATGAACCCGTGATACGCTAAACATGGTTCATAGTTGAACGTGTTTTGTTATCCATGATAAGTGAGTTATAAATCAGCGATAAACGAAGCCATATGTATGTGGTTACTTATTTCTCCCCGAGTGCAAAGTTCAAATCCTGCTTAAGTAAACTTACCGATATCAATAAAATATTTACACAATGAATATAATTAGAGTGGTGGTGGTGATGGGGAAGTGATATAATCGACTCAAAACTTTGGGGTGATGTTCCAGCATGACCGCAATCCAATAAAAAATAAACACACACACACACACACACACACACACACACACACACACACACACATATATATATTTGTTCCGCTATGTAAGGAATCAATAAATCTGTTGCGAAGGAATTTCTTAAATCTCAATGAATCGTTTCTGCATCGATTGTCATTAATAATAATAATTATTATAAGAGAAAACAAAAACAGACCAGAAACAACGAGGAAAACGTATTAGATTTTATTTTAATTAGTAATTATTAGATAATGAGATAATTAGACATTTGTGCGTGTGAGAGTTATTATCATCATCATTATTATTATTATTATTATTATTATTATTATTATTATTATTACTATTATTATTATTCAGGAAACAATGTCGGAATCGACCTGATCAATAAAAGTAATGGCCGACATAAACTTTGCGGGGAAAAAGGTAATTTCTAATACATAAAGCAAAGCATGCACACACACAAGCACACACACACACACACACAAACACGCACACACACACACACACACACACACACACACACACACACACACACAATTCAAATACAAGCGCATACATAAGCATATATGTGTGTGCATGCGTAGAATAATCGTCTATCTATCTATCTATCTATCTATCTATCTATCTATCTATCTATCTATCTATCTATCTATCTATCTCTTCTCACGGACGTGCTGTCACATCGGCTGCGAAGGTAAACGTTTATTTGACCTTTTACTGTCCACATTTTGTTGGAATTTTTTAATAATTTTGTTGCGAAGCACCTAGGCTTCATTTGTGTGTATTTTCAAGGGCAGGAATTGACCCCCAGGGGCAGTTTCGGCCCTAGCAAAATACAAAAATTTCCTTCTTGACATTTGAAAAATGTCGAGAAACATAATTTTGGAACGCTTGTCTTGTTCTTTTGACAAGCATTTCCCGAGGCTTCAGATGCCAGAAGAGAAAAAAGAACAGAATAGCGCGTGCTCATGCAGTGACACGAACGCAGTTGCTATAAACGTCACAAAGACTGTGAGTACAGCTACTAACAGCCCTCTCACCACCACCACCACCACCACCACCACCAACACCAACAACAAAAACAAAACTGTAACCAAGGTTACAAAACCATGCGTGAAAACCGTCACAAATGTCTCTGACGTAAGCACCACTGCTGCTGACGCCATCATCACCACCACCAACGACAACAACAACAACAACAACAACAACAACAGCAACAACGACAACAACAACAACAACAGCAACAACAAGGAAGTAAAGTTATCGGCCGTCAGCAATGACACCATCACCTGTTCAACAAACTCTGCTGCCACTACCACCACCTTTGAACCAGGCAGTACATACACCAACATAAACAAAAATATCCAGAAGAACATGTCCGCCAGCACAACAAAAACAAATTTCGCAAATGCTTTAAAGGAAAAAAGAACAACAGTGACATTCACACAAAAACAAATAAAAGACACAAAATCCCTTCTTACGAAAGAAGGAGATGATGTCAGAATTAACATCCCAAAAGATATTATAGAAATGAAAAACAAAAAGTGCATCATTTATAAACTGGTAAACACAAAAACCAGACGTGTAGAAAATGTTAGCACAGATAAAATTGAAGTTTGTCTTAGAAAAATTTGGCCTTATCAGAATCATGTCACCTGGGGAAGGAAATTCGGAACGGTGCAAGTAAGGTTTCTGGATGAAAATTTAGCTAAACAATTTTCGACACTCTCTCTCCGCACAGATGACTTGGTAATGATACCGAGTTATCTAGGACAGAGAGTGACCAAAGTTATGATAAAAAATGTGCCATCGGAGGTGGACACCCAATGGCTGATATCGGCCGTGTGCCTGGAAATGGAGGAGGCAAATATTTTGGAGATTACGGTCGGAGAGGAAAAGAACTGGGGAGGGAAAAATCTGGAAATCCTTCTCCACATCACGGAGGAGGCTTCACAGAAAATTCCTCCAAACATTAGATTGGCAGAGGACCACAAGCTGTATGTGGTGGTAGAGGGCAGGCGACCTCGCTGTTACCTATGCAACAGCGAAGCACATCTGAAAAAGGACTGCCCTCTGGCCGCTAAACAAAAACAACAACAACAACAACAACAACAACAACAACAGAAGCAACTACCAAATACCCCCAACAGAAAAACCTTACTACCAACACCACCAGCAACGCAAAAAACAACAACAGAAATATCAGCAATAACCACAACAGAAAAGACAACAGAAACTGCAAAAACAGAAGAAAAAAAAGAAAATTCCAAGACTGCCTCTCCCTCCCCCATATCACATACACCACACATAAATAACAAGGAGCCAACATCAATAAAAACAGCAACACAAACATTCACAGAAACACACACAGACGCACAAAATTTGCCGTTACCTCTTTCTGACTCCTCAGATCTCCCATCATCCGATGAAGAGAGTGGGGAGGAGTGGAAAATAGCTACGAAAGGAAAGAGGAAGCGCAGTAAGAAGAAAACAAAACAAAATGCAAACACAAACAAAGCAGGGAGATTCACATCTCCCGAAAATACTACTAACACCAATAGTAATATAAAAAAAACAATGCTAACAGCAATAGACAGTACAAACACAGAGTTGATGAATTACATCAACTCTAAAACAAACATCACAAATAACGATATCAAAACCAACAACCACCCACGTACAACACCGCCAAAACACATTAAAATTATTCATGTAACACCAGCATTACACAACACAATAAAATCCCTCTACCCCAACTCGGTAGGGGGATTCCAGAAATATTTGTGCAAGAAATTGTACAATAGCCTCCTTGGTGAAAAATCCAAGGAGGAAACAAAACTTTCTAACGGCAAGTAACACTCTGTTCTTTTGTTTTGTGCTTTAAAGCACACGTATAAATAGAATCATGGTGAAGATTGGTTGTGTGAATGTGCGTGGCTTAGGGTCCCCTTGGAAACAAGGGTACCTCTTAAATGACATCAAGTCACACAATTTGGATATCATAGCCATTAGTGAGACCAGACTCCATGAACCGCGGGCCCTAAAGTCCATGTTTGGCGGACAGTTTAACATTTATTTTTCTCCCTGTCTGACGAGGATGGGCGGTAGTGGCACGGCGGTTCTTTTTCGCAAGAGTCTGGATCTCCAAGTAAAGACGATATTTACGGACCCGGAGGGTAGACTGGTTGTCCTAGATGTGGACGGCAGCGATGGAGGCGCTTTTCGGTTGCTGGCAGTTTATGTGCCTCCTTTAACAGGTCGGTCAGACTTCTTTCGACGTCTAGAAGTATTCCTGGGAACGTCTCGTCCCTTACTTTTAGTGGGGGATTGGAATGCTACCTTGGACACGCATCTAGACTACGTGGGGAGTGACAAAAGTAGAAGGGGATGCAAAGGCCTCATAGACCTGCTCAGACGCTTCCAGTTGTCTGACAGGTACCGACTCGACCACCCAAATGTGCCAACGTGGACTTGGAGCAACCGCATTGGGTCGTCGAGATCGTATCTAGATAGGATAGTGTGTAGGACAAGAGATAGAGATAGTTTAGGATGTCCACAGTTCCACATAGTCAGCTACACGGATCACAAACTTGTGACGTGTACGCTAGACTTAGATAAGGCACATAGGCAAGGTCCCGGTTACTGGAAACTAAACGCGTCTTTCCCGTCGAGACAGGTTTTCAGAGACCGGATTAGCACGTTAGTAAAGAGGGCTTTGACGGGAGCCATCGTCAACAACAAATGGTGGTTTGCCCTCAAGAGAGCAGTGAGGGCGGAAGCAATAAGGTATAGCAGGGCACTAGCTGTAGAGAGGAACAGAGAAGAGGGGGAGCTAGTGATAAAGTTAGAAGAGGCATTGCGAAGTGGCATCGCATCCGACGTTTTAGCGGCGAGGTTGGCCCTCGACCAACACTTCAATGCTAAACACGAAGGGTGTGCTGTCAGGGCAAGGATGCGTGCTCTGAGGAATGAAGGTGTTGGAGCCGCACGCGAGGCCCGGGTGGCGGAGGCGCAGCGGGGTAACAGAGCCACCATCCGGTCTCTGGTAGACGAACAGGGGCGCGAATTGCTCGAGCCGAGCAAGATGTGCGAGGCGTTTCAGCGGCATTTTGCCCGACTGTTCGGGAGGAGTGGCGAGCGAGAAGGCAGGGTGGACTTTAGTGCCTACCTGCACAGCTTGCCACGACTCTCGGCAAGAGAGGCGGAGTGCTGCGAAGGGGTCATCACGGCGGAGGAGGTGAGGGACGCGATGGCGGGTTGCTCGACGGACAAATCTCCGGGTTTGGATGGTCTGCCCTACGAGCTTTACAACTGTATGCCAGACTTGTTTGGAGAAGTCTTGGCGGTCGTGTACTGCAACTGGCAGCAGAACGGGAGCATTCCCGGTTTTGTGAGCCGAGGAGCGGTAACGCTGCTGAAGAAAGATCCAAACAAGGGGGACGCCATAGATAACTTTAGGCCCATCACTCTGCTCAATGCAGACATGAAAATTTTGGCCAAGGTGTTAGCCAAGCGGTTGGCGTTTGTCATCGAGAAACTGGTCGGCACGGAGCAGACGTGCGCCGTGCCGGGCCGGAGCATCCATGACAACCTCCATCTGATGCGCTACATCATAGAGAGGGTAGTTAAGGAACCTGGCATGGGTGGGGCCCTGATCAATTTGGATCAATCGAAAGCTTTCGATAGGGTAGACCATCGATACTTGGAGGCCGTCCTCGAAGCGGCCGGCTTCGGTCCCGTTTTCCGCGGCTGGATGGCTGCCTTGTACACAGGCATCCGTTCGGTTGTTCGCGTCAATGGACGTCTATCGGGACCCTTCGACATTGCACGTTCGGTTCGTCAGGGATGCCCCCTGTCGCCGCTCCTGTACGTATTGACTCTCGAGCCACTACTGCGGAAGCTGGCGACGCTGAGGGGCATCCCGCGAGAACTGGGGTGCGGGACGAGCGTGTCGGCATACGCGGACGACGTCACCGTCATAGCGTCTAGCCACGAGCACATCGAGCTTGTCGGCGAGACGCTGAAAGACTACGAAGCGGTGACGGGAGCGAAAATCAACCGGGATAAGTCGGTGGGTTTGCTGCTCGGCACCTGGAGAAGCAAGCCCATACCGTCCGGCAGCGCCTCAGTAGTGGGACGCTGGACGGACGGTCCGGTCAAGTTGCTCGGAGTCTGGTTCGGTCCGGACCTGCAAACGGAGAAGAACTGGGACGAGATAACGAGTAGGGTGGCCACTCTCTGCCGGCAATGGTCCGAGAGGAAGCTGTCCCTAAAAGGTCGGGCGGAGGTGGCGAACGCGTACATCGCGTCTGTCATCGAATACCGCCTGACCGTCGTGCCTTGTCCCGATCGCGCCATCACCGAAATGGAGCGCATCCTCTTCCGCTTTTTGTGGAAAGGAAGCGTTCCGATGGTGAGGCGATCCGTTTGTTGCCAACACCCGCTGAAAGGAGGGCTGGGCATGCCGTGGTTGATGATGCGCAGACATGCGCTGAGACTGCGACATCTCCGGCTCTACGTAGACGACGGTGAGCAGGTGTGGTCGCCGTTTGTGCGACGCGCTTTCCCGCAGCTCGTCTCCATGACCGAGCTGCAGTCGTGGATCAAAAAGAGGCCGAGGAATGGCGAATGGCACCGTGAGTGTCGCGTTGCTCTGCAACAACTTTGCCGTCCCGGGTCGACCTTGAGCGGCTGCATCACAACGAAATCATTCTATAGGGGATTAGTGGAGGGCAGGTACGACGACGATCTCGGGGCGAACCTGGGCGTCGACGAGGAATACCTGACCCGCCTGTTCAGGACGACTTTCGGGCCGGGACCTATGGACAACTTCCAGAGATCCCTGGCCTGGCAGTGTTACCGAGAGGCGCTACCCGTTCGGGATAAGCTCTATAGACACGGCTCGCGAAATGTGGGGCCGACCTGCCCGAGATGCGGTCAGAGCGATGAAACCGTTCTGCACGCACTCGTGCGGTGTCCAACCATTTCGGGGCTGTGGGCTTATGTCGAACGACTGCTGTCGCGTGTGGGACGAGTCGGTTTATCAACCGAGTCTATCGTCAATATCGTCACGCCTCCTTCCTTTAAACGGGAAGGAAGAGCTGTATTTATCGTACTTGTGGCTATGGCCAAAGAATGCATCTGGTGGACGCGTCTGAAAGGATTAGAGACAAATACTTTCCTCTCTGGTCAATCTCTCATCAACTTTTTCAAGTATCACTTGAAAAGGAAGGTGAGAGTAGAGAGGCAAGTGTTGTCTAGCAAATGTTTCGAAAAAAGATGGATACATGTAGCAAGAATGGCACGTATAAATGACGAAGCCACCTTGACCATGATTCTATAAAACGTTTTAAAATTTTGTAAACAGAGAAATTTTATTTAACAAACTGTGACGCTAAAGACCGAGGTTACCGTGGTCTTTTCGTAGGTTTTTCTTTCCACGGATAACCTCCCCATTTATTGGGAATTTTTTGTATTTTTCGTATTTTTTGTAAATACCCCAAACGTTTTGCGATGTTTTTTTTTTTTTTTTTTTTTTTTTCATCGTTGTCCCCACTTTTGTTTTTTTTTTCTGCTTTGTTTTCGACCCCCTCGAAAAGAAAAACTCTACATTTGTATTTTGTCCCCTCTGTGTTGAGCCCTGTGTGGCTAATAAAGAAACCTATCTATCTATCTCTCTATCTATCTCTTCTCACGGACGTGCTGTCACATCGGCTGCGAAGGTAAACGTTTATTTGACCATTTACTGTCCACATTTTGTTGGGATTTTTAAATAATTTTGTTGCGAAGCACCTAGGCTTCATTTGTGTGTATTTTCAAGGGCAGGAATTGACCCCCAGGGGCAGTTTCGGCCCTAGCAAAATACAAAAATTTCCTTCTTGACATTTGAAAAATGTCGAGAAACATAATTTTGGAACGCTTGTCTTGTTCTTTTGACAAGCATTTCCCGAGGCTTCAGATGCCAGAAGAGAAAAAAGAACAGAATAGCGCGTGCTCATGCAGTGGCAGGAACGCAGTTGCTGTAAACGTCACAAAGACTGTGAGTACAGCTACTAACAGCCCTCTCACCACCACCACCACCACCACCACCACCACCAACACCAACAACAAAAACAAAACTGTAACCAAGGTTACAAAACCATGCGTGAAAACCGTCACAAATGTCTCTGACGTAAGCACCACTGCTGCTGACGCCATCATCACCACCACCAACGACAACGACAACAACAACAACAACAGCAACAACGACAACAACAACAACAACAGCAACAACAAGGAAGTAAAGTTATCGGCCGTCAGCAATGACACCATCACCTGTTCAACAAACTCTGCTGCCACTACCACCACCTTTGAACCAGGCAGTACATACACCAACATAAACAAAAATATCCAGAAGAACATGTCCGCCAGCACAACAAAAACAAATTTCGCAAATGCTCTAAAGGAAAAAAGAACAATAGTGACATTCACACAAAAACAAATAAAAGACACAAAATCCCTTCTTACGAAAGAAGGAGATGATGTCAGAATAAACATCCCAAAAGATATTATAGAAATGAAAAACAAAAAGTGCATCATTTATAAACTGGTAAACACAAAAACCAGACGTGTAGAAAATGTTAGCACAGATAAAATTGAAGTTTGTCTTAGAAAAATTTGGCCTTATCAGAATCATGTCACCTGGGGAAGGAAATTTGGAACGGTGCAAGTAAGGTTTCTGGATGAAAATTTAGCTAAACAATTTTCGACACTCTCTCTCCGCACAGATGACTTGGTAATGATACCGAGTTATCTAGGACAGAGAGTGACCAAAGTTATGATAAAAAATGTGCCATCGGAGGTGGACACCCAATGGCTGATATCGGCCGTGTGCCTGGAAATGGAGGAGGCAAATATTTTGGAGATTACGGTCGGAGAGGAAAAGAACTGGGGAGGGAAAAATCTGGAAATCCTTCTCCACATCACGGAGGAGGCTTCACAGAAAATTCCTCCAAACATTAGATTGGCAGAGGACCACAAGCTGTATGTGGTGGTAGAGGGCAGGCGACCTCGCTGTTACTTATGCAACAGCGAAGCACATCTGAAAAAGGACTGCCCTCTGGCCGCTAAACAAAAACAACAACAACAACAACAACAACAACAACAACAACAACAACAACAACAACAGAAGCAACTACCAAATACCCCCAACAGAAAAACCTTACTACCAACACCACCAGCAACGCAAAAAACAACAACAGAAATATCAGCAATAACCACAACAGAAAAGACAACAGAAACTGCAAAAACAGAAGAAAAAAAAGAAAATTCCAAGACTGCCTCTCCCTCCCCCATATCACATACACCACACATAAATAACAAGGAGCCAACATCAATAAAAACAGCAACACAAACATTCACAGAAACACACACAGACGCACAAAATTTGCCGTTACCTCTTTCTGACTCCTCAGATCTCCCATCATCCGATGAAGAGAGTGGGGAGGAGTGGAAAATAGCTACGAAAGGAAAGAGGAAGCGCAGTAAGAAGAAAACAAAACAAAATGCAAACACAAACAAAGCAGGGAGATTCACATCTCCCGAAAATACTACTAACACCAATAGTAATATAAAAAAAACAATGCTAACAGCAATAGACAGTACAAACACAGAGTTGATGAATTACATCAACTCTAAAACAAACATCACAAATAACGATATCAAAACCAACAACCACCCACGTACAACACCGCCAAAACACATTAAAATTATTCATGTAACACCAGCATTACACAACACAATAAAATCCCTCTACCCCAACTCGGTAGGGGGATTCCAGAAATATTTGTGCAAGAAATTGTACAATAGCCTCCTTGGTGAAAAATCCAAGGAGGAAACAAAACTTTCTAACGGCAAGTAACACTCTGTTCTTTTGTTTTGTGCTTTAAAGCACACGTATAAATAGAATCATGGTGAAGATTGGTTGTGTGAATGTGCGTGGCTTAGGGTCCCCTTGGAAACAAGGGTACCTCTTAAATGACATCAAGTCACACAATTTGGATATCATAGCCATTAGTGAGACCAGACTCCATGAACCGCGGGCCCTAAAGTCCATGTTTGGCGGACAGTTTAACATTTATTTTTCTCCCTGTCTGACGAGGATGGGCGGTAGTGGCACGGCGGTTCTTTTTCGCAAGAGTCTGGATCTCCAAGTAAAGACGATATTTACGGACCCGGAGGGTAGACTGGTTGTCCTAGATGTGGACGGCAGCGATGGAGGCGCTTTTCGGTTGCTGGCAGTTTATGTGCCTCCTTTAACAGGTCGGTCAGACTTCTTTCGACGTCTAGAAGTATTCCTGGGAACGTCTCGTCCCTTACTTTTAGTGGGGGATTGGAATGCTACCTTGGACACGCATCTAGACTACGTGGGGAGTGACAAAACTAGAAGGGGATGCAAAGGCCTCATAGACCTGCTCAGACGCTTCCAGTTGTCTGACAGGTACCGACTCGACCACCCAAATGTGCCAACGTGGACTTGGAGCAACCGCATTGGGTCGTCGAGATCGTATCTAGATAGGATAGTGTGTAGGACAAGAGATAGAGATAGTTTAGGATGTCCACAGTTCCACATAGTCAGCTACACGGATCACAAACTTGTGACGTGTACGCTAGACTTAGATAAGGCACATAGGCAAGGTCCCGGTTACTGGAAACTAAACGCGTCTTTCCCGTCGAGACAGGTTTTCAGAGACCGGATTAGCACGTTAGTAAAGAGGGCTTTGACGGGAGCCATCGTCAACAACAAATGGTGGTTTGCCCTCAAGAGAGCAGTGAGGGCGGAAGCAATAAGGTATAGCAGGGCACTAGCTGTAGAGAGGAACAGAGAAGAGGGGGAGCTAGTGATAAAGTTAGAAGAGGCATTGCGAAGTGGCATCGCATCCGACGTTTTAGCGGCGAGGTTGGCCCTCGACCAACACTTCAATGCTAAACATGAAGGGTGTGCTGTCAGGGCAAGGATGCGTGCTCTGAGGAATGAAGGTGTTGGAGCCGCACGAGAGGCCCGGGTGGCGGAGGCGCAGCGGGGTAACAGAGCCACCATCCGGTCTCTGGTAGACGAACAGGGGCGCGAATTGCTCGAGCCGAGCAAGATGTGCGAGGCGTTTCAGCGGCATTTTGCCCGACTGTTCGGGAGGAGTGGCGAGCGAGAAGGCAGGGTGGACTTTAGTGCCTACCTGCACAGCTTGCCACGACTCTCGGCAAGAGAGGCGGAGTGCTGCGAAGGGGTCATCACGGCGGAGGAGGTGAGGGACGCGATGGCGGGTTGCTCGACGGACAAATCTCCGGGTTTGGATGGTCTGCCCTACGAGCTTTACAACTGTATGCCAGACTTGTTTGGAGAAGTCTTGGCGGTCGTGTACTGCAACTGGCAGCAGAACGGGAGCATTCCCGGTTTTGTGAGCCGAGGAGCGGTAACGCTGCTGAAGAAAGATCCAAACAAGGGGGACGCCATAGATAACTTTAGGCCCATCACTCTGCTCAATGCAGACATGAAAATTTTGGCCAAGGTGTTAGCCAAGCGGTTGGCGCTTGTCATCGAGAAACTGGTCGGCACGGAGCAGACGTGCGCCGTGCCGGGCCGGAGCATCCATGACAACCTCCATCTGATGCGCTACATCATAGAGAGGGTAGTTAAGGAACCTGGCATGGGTGGGGCCCTGATCAATTTGGATCAATCGAAAGCTTTCGATAGGGTAGACCATCGATACTTGGAGGCCGTCCTCGAAGCGGCCGGCTTCGGTCCCGTTTTCCGCGGCTGGATGGCTGCCTTGTACACAGGCATCCGTTCGGTTGTTCGCGTCAATGGACGTCTATCGGGACCCTTCGACATTGCACGTTCGGTTCGTCAGGGATGCCCCCTGTCGCCGCTCCTGTACGTATTGACTCTCGAGCCACTACTGCGGAAGCTGGCGACGCTGAGGGGCATCCCGCGAGAACTGGGGTGCGGGACGAGCGTGTCGGCATACGCGGACGACGTCACCGTCATAGCGTCTAGCCACGAGCACATCGAGCTTGTCGGCGAGACGCTGAAAGACTACGAAGCGGTGACGGGAGCGAAAATCAACCGGGATAAGTCGGTGGGTTTGCTGCTCGGCACCTGGAGAAGCAAGCCCATACCGTCCGGCAGCGCCTCAGTAGTGGGACGCTGGACGGACGGTCCGGTCAAGTTGCTCGGAGTCTGGTTCGGTCCGGACCTGCAAACGGAGAAGAACTGGGACGAGATAACGAGTAGGGTGGCCACTCTCTGCCGGCAATGGTCCGAGAGGAAGCTGTCCCTAAAAGGTCGGGCGGAGGTGGCGAACGCGTACATCGCGTCCGTCATCGAATACCGCCTGACCGTCGTGCCTTGTCCCGATCGCGCCATCACCGAAATGGAGCGCATCCTCTTCCGCTTTTTGTGGAAAGGAAGCGTTCCGATGGTGAGGCGATCCGTTTGTTGCCAACACCCGCTGAAAGGAGGGCTGGGCATGCCGTGGTTGATGATGCGCAGACATGCGCTGAGACTGCGACATCTCCGGCTCTACGTAGACGACGGTGAGCAGGTGTGGTCGCCGTTTGTGCGACGCGCTTTCCCGCAGCTCGTCTCCATGACCGAGCTGCAGTCGTGGATCAAAAAGAGGCCGAGGAATGGCGAATGGCACCGTGAGTGTCGCGTTGCTCTGCAACAACTTTGCCGTCCCGGGTCGACCTTGAGCGGCTGCATCACAACGAAGTCATTCTATAGGGGATTAGTGGAGGGCAGGTACGACGACGATCTCGGGGCGAACCTGGGCGTCGACGAGGAATACCTGACCCGCCTGTTCAGGACGACTTTCGGGCCGGGACCTATGGACAACTTCCAGAGATCCCTGGCCTGGCAGTGTTACCGAGAGGCGCTACCCGTTCGGGATAAGCTCTATAGACACGGCTCGCGAAATGCGGGGCCGACCTGCCCGAGATGCGGTCAGAGCGATGAAACCGTTCTGCACGCACTCGTGCAGTGTCCAACCATTTCGGAGCTGTAGGCTTATGTCGAACGACTGCTGTCGCGTGTGGGACGAGTCGGTTTATCAACCGAGTCTATCGTCAATATCGTCACGCCTCCTTCCTTTAAACGGGAAGGAAGAGCTGTATTTATCGTACTTGTGGCTATGGCCAAAGAATGCATCTGGTGGACGCGTCTGAAAGGATTAGAGACAAATACTTTCCTCTCTGGTCAATCTCTCATCAACTTTTTCAAGTATCACTTGAAAAGGAAGGTGAGAGTAGAGAGGCAAGTGTTGTCTAGCAAATGTTTCGAAAAAAGATGGATACATGTAGTAAGAATGGCACGTATAAATGACGAAGCCACCTTGACCATGATTCTATAAAACGTTTTAAAATTTTGTAAACAGAGAAATTTTATTTAACAAACTGTGACGCTAAAGACCGAGGTTACCGTTGTCTTTTCGTAGGTTTTTCTTTCCACGGATAACCTCCCCATTTATTGGGAATTTTTTGTATTATTTCGTATTTTTTGTAAATACCCCAAACGTTTTGCGATGTTTTTTTTTTTTTTTTTTTTTTTTTTCATCGTTGTCCCCACTTTTGTTTTTTTTTTTCTGCTTTGTTTTCGACCCCCTCGAAAAGAAAAACTCTACATTTGTATTTTGTCCCCTCTGTGTTGAGCCCTGTGTGGCTAATAAAGAAACCTATCTATCTATCTATCTGTCTATATGCTTAGGTGTGTGCGTGTGTGTGTGTGAAGGCGTATTTTATTGTTGCTTCCATTAGTGGATAACCATTATTGGCCCCAGGATGACTAAAAATTACAGAAACAATTTGTCAGCTACAGTCCTACTCCTCTAACGAGTAGACAACTATCATGTATGTATGTATGTATGTATGTATATATGTGTGTATGTATGCATGTAGTTATGTGTGTATGCATACATTTATGGATGTATATATTATGTATATATGTATTTAAATATATGTATGTGTATGTACGTGTGTATGCATTTATGTACGAATTTATGTTTGTATGTATGTTTGTATGTATATATGATGCATGCATGAGTGTATGTATGTATGCATGTGCATATATGTGTATGAACGTATGGCCTACATGCGTTTATGTACATTTGTATATATGAATGTATATCTATGTGTATGTATGTATGTATGTATGTATGTATGCATGAATATGTTTGTGTGTGTATGCATCTTTGTGTATGTTACCCCCTCCGCTTGATAACTGGTGTTAGTTTGTTTGCATCCCTATAACATTAGCTCTTCGACAAAAGAGAGCGATAAAGTATGTAGAAAGGTCGATTTATTAAGCTAAACTCTTCAAGGCAGTGCTCCAGTATGGCTACAGTTGAGTGACTGAAGCGAATAAAAAGATGAAGATTAAAAGAAAGAACATTAAACCCTGAAGCCGTTTCTCCATACGATTTAAAAGAAACTGAGGAAATCATGACGGATTAAAAATAATCCATCCACTGATGGATTAATCTTAATCCACTTATTCAGGATTCTAAGGAAGACGATGTTTGCTGAATAAGCAGCATCAGTGGTGGTGGTCACCTTGGAATCAGAAATCTTTTACTCGTTTGCTTTAATTCTGTATCGGTTGTTTGAGCAAAAAAAAAAAAACAAAAACAAAAAAACAAATGGACGTGATAAGACACATGAATATTGGGTTGGTACATAATTATTGCGGCGTTTTTTTAGCAAATTTTATTCAACAAAAACAATAACAATAAGTAACAGAAACATCTTTAAATGATTATCCCGGAGCATATTCACCATCTACTTCAATTACTGCTTCCCATTTGATTGGAAGACTGTCAGACAGTTATTTAGAGATGTTTTTGTTAAATATCGTTATTGTTTTTGTTGAATAAAATTTGTTGAAAAAAAAAAAAATGCCGCAATAATTATGCACCAACCCAATAGATATAATATCAGACAAACCAGTACCGGTTGTCGTAGTGATTCGGCGAAAGAAACCGATTGAATAGCTGGTTTTAAAAATAAGTACCGGGGTCGAATCGTTCGATAAAAAATATCTTCAAAGCGGTATTCCGGTGTGACTGCAGACTGAGACAAGTAAAGCAAAAATGAAAACAGATAAATACAGTTGTATCAAATACCACACGACATAGAATTTTGATTTCAATGGCTAACTTCTTGCTACACATTGTCTGCATTGTTGAAATACACGTCATTGGTCACTAAATTATTTTCATTCAAGTCATTTTTGTTTATAGATAGGTAGATAGATAGATAGATAGACAGACAGATAGATAAATAGATTGATAGATATACGGTGAGACAGACAGATAGATAGATAGATAGATAGATAGATAGATAGATAGACAGATAGATAGATAGATAGATAGATAGATAGATAGATAGATAGATAAAAAGAAAAAGAGATAGATAGATAGATATATAGATAGATAGTTAGTTAGATAGATAGATAGAGAGCGAGAGAGAGAATGGGGAGAAAGAGAACTAGAGGGGGAGAAGGAGGACGTGGTCGACGTATACTGAATGCATATAAAACAATAAGAACTGCTTGATGTGTATTCAATTAAAAACGAAAGTGATGATGTCCAACAGATTCCAGTGAAAGCCAAGAATAACTGGACAGCCTTTCATCATAGGCCTAGCTTATTTATTGCTTTTTGAAAGCCATTATTGTCTTAGCAGGTGTGTCGCGAAAAACCGGATATCATCCTGTTACTTAAAGCTGCAGCGATGAAGGAAGAGGACAAGGTCTGGCTGTTCTGAAGAAATGCGTAACAAACAAATGAATGAAAGAATAAATAAAATGTTAGAGAATAAAAAATATTTAAAACAATAGTATTTTCTGATCTAATCCTGCGAGATGGAAAAACTGTTTAGATTTAAAAGCAGCTTTCTCTGTTGTGATTTTTACGATTTTGCAATGCACAGAAGTGACAGAATTAAAAGCAGCTCTGTCGATGATCGTATCGATGGTAGGATAACGTAAAAATATCAAGGAAGCTTGATACAAAAGGCAAAAAACAAAAACAATAAAAAAAAGAAAAGAAAGAAAATGTACCAGACCAGCAATTATCTGCATCCGAAGGCGGCGAGCTGGCAGAGTTGTTAGCACGCCAGGCGAAATGCTCAGCGGTATTTCGTCTGCCACTGTGTTCTGAGTTCAAATTCCGCCGAGGTCGACTTTGCCTTTCATCCTTTCGGGGTCGATAAATTAAGTACCAGTTACGCACTGGGGCCGATGTAATCGACTTAACCCGTTCGTCTGTTCTTGTTTGTTCCCTCTGTGTTTAGCCCCTTGTGGGCAATAACGAAATAGGTATTTCCTCTGCTGCTATATTCTGAGTTCAAATTCTGCTGAAGTCGACTTTGCCTTTCATCCTTTCTAGGTCGATAAATTAAGTAACAGTTGAGTCCTGGAGTCGATCTCATCAACTGGCCCGCTCCCCACAAATTTCGGGCCTTGTGCCTAGAGTAAAAAAAGAATTAAAAGCAGCTCTGTCGATGATTATATCGATGGTAGGATAACGTAAAAATATCAAGGAAGCTTGATACAAAAGGTAAAAAACAAAAACAGCAAAAAAAAAAAAATGAAAGAAAGAAAATGTATCAGACCAGCAATTATCTGCATGGGAAGGCGGCGGGCTGGCAGAAACGTTAGCACGCCAAGCAAAATGCTTAGCGGTATTTCATCTGTCTTTATGTTCTGAGTTCAAATCCCGCCGAGGTGGACTTTGCCTTTCATCTTTTCGGGGACGATAAATTAAGTACCAGTTGCGTACTGGAGTCGATATCATCGACTGGTCCTCTTCCCCCAAATTTCGGGCCTTGTGCCTAGAGTAGAAAAGATTATCTGCATCGGAATGAATAAATAGACAAAATAAATAAGATATGACAAAATAAATAAGATATGACAAAATAAAATATTATAGATAAATAAAAGATAAATAAATTATGGTTGTGTAGTCAAGGACCTCGCTTTGTAACCACGTGGTTTGGGGTTTAGCTCCGGACGGAACAATGTCTTATGAATGATTTGGTAGACGGAAGTAGTATGGAATCTCGTGTTTCTATATGTGTGATGTGTTTGTGTTTGTGTGTGTGTTTATTTGTGAGTATGCGTATGTGTTTATGTGTATATGTGTGTGATTGTGAATTTGTGTCTGTGTTTGTGTGTGTGTGTTTGTACCTGTGTGTTTTTTGTGGTTGCGTGCGTGTGTGTTTGTGTTTGTATGTGTTTGTGAGTATGTGTCTGTGTGTGTGTGTTTTTGTGTATTTGTGCTTGAGTGTTTGTGAGTGTGTTTGTTTTTGAGTGAGTGTGTCGTTGAGTGTGCGTGTTTTGTGTGTGTATGCATGTTTGTGAATATGTGTATGTGAGTGTGTGTATGTTTGTGTGTGTGTTTGTGATGTGTGTTTGTGTGTGTGGCTGTGTGTGTTTGTGAGTGTGTGTATTTGTGTGTGTGTTTGTGTGTGTGTGTGTTTGTGCGTGTGTGTTTGAGTGTATTTGTAGTTGTGAGTGTGTGTGTGTGTGTGTGTGTGTGTGTGCTTTTTCTTCCTTATGGCTGGATGATTGATGTTGGGTTGTTTACCTCCCCGTAAGTAAGCGGTTCGGCAAAAGAAAGCGATAGAATACCGTGCTATGAAAAACTAATTATTGGCTTCGGTTTGACAACCGATGTTGGTGTGTTTACGTCCACGAAACTTAGCAGTTCATCAAAAGAAACCGATAGAATAAGTACTAGGCTTACAAAAGCGGTGTTCCAGCATGGCCGCAGACCAATGACTGAAACAAGTAAAAGATAAAAGAGATAAGAAAATATATAAAAATATTAAATTAAACTAAATAAATGAATAAAATAATATTTTATTATTTTATTTGTTTCAATCATTTGACAGCAGCCATGCTGGAGCACCTCCTTTAGTCGAAGAAATCAACCCCAGGACATATTCTTTGAAAGCCTAGTACTTATTCTATCGGTTTCTTTTGACGAACTGATAAGTTTCGGGGACCTAAACACACCAACATCGGCTATCAAAGCGATGGTGGATGGACAAATACAGAGACACAAACAAACACACACACATACACACACACACACACACACACACACACACACACAAACACGTACACACAAATACACACACACACACAAACACACACATATATATACACGATGGGCTTCTTTTATTCTCCGTCTACGAAATCCACTCACAAGGCTTTGGTCGGCCCTAGGCTATAGTAGAAGACACCTTCCCAAGGCACCACGTAGTGGGACTGAACATGGAACCATGTGGTTGAGAAGCAAGCTTCTTATCACAGAGCCAGGCCTGCGCAGTAAAAACTTTTCAGTAACTCTTTATTTACCACAAGGGCCGCAAAAAACAATTGGAACAATACAAAGGACAGTGGGATTTTCATAAACACGTGTGGACAATACACAACAAAAGTGTGAAGAATACAAGAAAATAGCAAGAACAATTAATTCTAACAAGAAATTTGCCAGCAGGAGAGAACACCATTCAGGGGTGAGAAAGAAACCGCATAGATCCTGAGTTACCCTGCTAACGAAGAGTATTAAGGCAAATGCTTTTTTTCCCTCCGAACTTTTCAGTCAATAGGTGTAAGCTTAGGGTAGTTCTATTCACTCAGTTAATTTTCACTACAAATAAATAAATAAATAAATAAATAAATAAATACATATATTATAATAATTGTGAAATAAGGTAATTAATTTACCATATATAAGAATACTAATGCACACACCACTCTCTCTTTCTCTCTCTCTCTCTCTCTCTCTCTCTCTCTCACACACACACACACACACACACACACACACTCATACACACGCACACACACGCAGCTAACAGTCGTCTGTGTGTGTGTGTGTGTATGTGTGCACTTGCTTGTAGCGTTCGTTTAATTCTATCTCCCTCTTTCCTCCTTTCTCTCCCTCTCTCTCTCCTTCCTCTTTACCTCCTTCCCCCTCTACTCCTCCCCCTCTCTATTGTACACACTCCTTTAAAATATCCTTTCCACAGTGTAACAAACCTTTTTACACCACAGGAATTTATCGTTAGCTCTTTAATATTACGAGAAAGAAAGGAGAAATTCTCGTTTGAGACCTTGTTGCTAAATATATATTTTACAACAATGGTTTAACAGTCATTTCTCATCTTGACAATCGTTCTACAATGAATGGCTACCTTACGTAAAGACAGAGATGGTTGAAACGTTTAAACTAAGTATACTGAGTGTAGTCTTCAGTAATTACTTAAAGCAGATTTAGTTGTTTTGAAATACCAAGACTTAGTCAAATATTTGAAAAGCAATTGATTTAGATCGGGAGGGATTAAAATTCAAATTCATTTGATCGATCGAAACCACTTGAGACATCTTTAAACATAATCAGCTTTGCTTTAAAACCGGAAACGGGGCGGCTTTCCTTAACTTTGCAGAAGTGACGTCTTCAGATTTTACTAGACTGGATAACTCAACACAATTTGCTCTAAATTGACAGCCAAGTTTGTAAGTATAATGAATGCGAGAAAGATATCGCGATTAGTCGAAATCAACAGAGAATTGAGTAAACGAGAGGGTAGAGAGCGATCCACGGTTCGTATCATACCACTGGGTAAACGAGGCAATTTTCAAAACATTTTCACTTAACCGAGTATTAGCACCACGACGTGGGAGTGTCACGTTTCTACAAGTATCGAAAGCAGAAGAAACATCATTTTAAAATTCAAGTGATGGGTTCAACCCTTTCGTTTACTTCTAGGAAAAACAAAGATAAACACTGGCTCAAATAAGAGCAACGGATCTGTGGAATAGCACCTTAGAACAAAATGGCAGGAATAAAATATTGTCTAACGTTTGATTTGTGAAAAATGCAGTAGGAGATATGGCAAAAATCTCCCACTTTTTACATGTTGACAAAAATTTCAACAGTAAACGCACGGTGTGCACACGTTTGAAAACTATAGAAGCCTGCAATATATATATATATATATATATATATATATATATATATATATATATATATATATATATATATATATATATATATATATATATATATATATATGTATATATATATATATATATATATATATATATATATATATATATATATATATATAATATAAATAATATATATAAATATATGCATATATACATATATGTACATATCTACATATATATGTATATATACATGCATATATGGGCACAGGACATCAAAAAATCTTAGACAGAATGAGAAACGAGAACATAAAAACAAAATCATAGAAACCGAACTTTTTTCGAACAACGAAAAAAAGCAAAAAAAAATGAGAAACGAGATATGCAACATAAAGAACGTTCCCTTCATCAGTTGTCCCTTGTCTTATCTCCTCCGCGTTTCGAAGGTAGGGACAAGACTCGACTTCTTTAAAACAGTCCTTCCCGCAAAGCAAATTAAATACAATTGGGGATTTGCGGAGGGTTAAAGTGGCGACACAAACAAGACAATGAGAGGGCAGATTGATTGTCAGCCCGGCAGCCACCCCAAACCAGAGCCCGGTGGCAACCCCGAGAAAGAGCAATGCAGAAACGGAAGGAGGAGGGGAGGTTGGCAGACAAAAAGTGCCATGCTCCCTCTCACAACCGTAAGTCCTCATTTTCTACCTTTATTTTTTCAATGATTAAGTTGGGTAGTTTAAATGTGCGTAGAATGGGGTCGAAATGGAAACAGGCTTGTTTTCTGCACGACCTCATTTCACATAGAATAGATGCGTTCTCGCCCCTCCTCAATGGTTACGAGAAATTTATTTCTCCGAGCCGGAGGGGAGGTGCAGGCGTGGCAGTCCTCATCAAGAAAAACTTGGATTTGCAGATACGTACTGTCTTTCTGGACCCAGAAGGTAGGCTGGTCGTCCTAGATGTGACACACGAAAGGAAGCAGTCCTTCAGGTTGGTGGCTGTCTACGCTCCTAACGGACACAGGCAGTCGGATTTTTTTCGGAACCTGGAGTACTTTCTATTGACGTCTAAAACCATAGTATTGTTAGGGGACTTCAACACTATTCTCGATGCGCGAGTTGATAGTGTAGGCTCCGCTGATAGGAAAGGAAATTCTTGCCTCAAAGGTCTACTAGAGAGCTTTAATCTAGTAGACCGTTACCGACTGGCTGAGCCGAGCGTTCCACAGTGGACGTGGAGTAACAACGACGGCTCACGCAGATCGTATATAGATAGAATATTTGTTAAGGAAAGAGATAAGAATAGTTTTAGCTGTCCACATTTTTGCATTGTGCCTTACTCGGATCACAAACTTGTGACGTGTGAGGTGCATATAGATAAGTGTCATAGACAGGGACCCGGGTATTGGAAAATGAACAAGTCTATTTTGACTTGTGTAGCTTTTCGTACCCGGATTAAGGAGTTAGTGCAGAGGGCATTATGTGACACCATGATTAATAATAGATGGTGGCACGCCCTCAAGAGAGTCATACGACTTGAGTCCATTAGATTTAGCAATCAGCTAAGTTTAGATAGGACTAGAATAGAGGGTGACTTAGTCAGGAGTCTAGATGAGGCAATGGAATCTGGCACCGCATCCAGAGTGACGGCGGCGAGAACGGTCTTGTATCGTCACCTCAATGCCAAACACGAAGGATGCCGAGTCAGAGCTAAGTTACGCGCTGGGAAACGAGAAGGTATCAACGCAGCCAGATGGGCTCGCCATGTGGAGAGTCAGAAGGGCAAGAAGTCCTGCATTGGGTCTTTAACTGACGGGCAGGGACGCAGGATCTATGGACAGGAGGAGATGCAAAAGGCCCTTCACCAGCATTTTGCTCGGGTGTTCGGGGAGAGCGGTCCGCTTGAGCGTGGGGAGCCCTTAAGGGACTTCCTAGCTGGCGGGCCTCGACTCTCGGCGCGCGAGGCTGAATGCTGTGAAGGCCTGATCACTCCCGCGGAGGTAAGAGAGGTGCTGGCCGAGTGCGCTGGGGAAAAGTCTCCGGGACTGGATGGTCTGCCCTACGAGTTTTACCGAGCAATGCCGGACTTGTTTGGGGAGATTCTGGCAGGCGTCTATGCAAACTGGCAGCAGAATGGGAGAATTCCCAGTTCTGTAAGCCGGGGAGTTGTGACGCTGATACAGAAGGACCCAAGCAAGGGGGATAGCATTAGTAGCTATAGGCCCATAACTCTACTCAACGTAGAGCTAAAGATTTTGGCCAAGGTATTAGCTAAAAGGTTGACGGCGGTCGTGGAGAAGCTTGTCGGGAAGGCACAGACCTGTGCAATCCCAGGCAGGTCGATCCAGGACAATCTTCACCTTCTCCGCTACACCTTAGACAGGGTTGGGAAATTAGCCGGCAAAGGAGGGGCAGTGGTCCACTTAGACCAAAGTAAAGCATTCGATAGGGTCGACCATCGGTACCTGGAGGCCGTCCTCGAAGCGGCTGGGATAGGCCCGGGCTTTCGCGGGTGGATCTTCGCTATGTACAGCGGCATTAAGTCCACCGTCCAGATAAACGGTTACCTAACGGAGCCGTTTTCGATCAAGCGGTCTGTTCGTCAAGGGTGCCCCTTGTCTCCGGTCCTGTATGTTTTGGCCCTGGAGCCATTGCTGCGGAGGCTGGAGAAAGTGGGTGGCAACCCTAATGAGATCGGATGCGGTAAGTTTACTTCTGCGTATGCGGACGACGTCACTCTCATCGTGTCTGAGGAAGCACAACTACCTCGAGTAGAAGATGCTCTCCGAAGATACGAAGCGGTGGCAGGAGCAAAAGTTAACAAGGACAAGTCCATCGGTCTGCGCCTCGGCACCTGGAGGAACAGGCCGTTATCGTCCAGTGTCGTTGGACACTGGACAGATGGTCCTGTTAAGTTGCTTGGAGTCTGGTTCGGTTCAGACTCACAGACGGAGAAGAATTGGAGCGAGGTAGTAAACAGGGTGGAGGCCATAACCCGGAAGTGGTCCGGGCGGTCTCTGTCCTTGAAGGGTAGAGCGGAGGTGGTGCAGATGTTTATAGCATCTGTAATCACCTACCGCCTGTCCGTTGTGCCTTGCTCCGATTTTTGGCTAAACAAGCTGGTACGACTCCTCTTCCGCTTTTTGTGGAAGGGGGGAAAGCCACTTGTGAGGCGCTCCGTATGCTGCCAGGAACCGCTAAAGGGTGGTTTGGGGATGCCCTGGCTAATGATGCGCAGACATGCGTTGAGGCTGAGACATCTCTGGTGCCACCCGGAGGGTGATAAGGTGTGGAGACCGTTGGCGGAGGAGTTCTTGCCGCGACCGGCCTCGCTGGAACGATTTAAACCCGGTCTCATTAGAAGATGTAATCTGACTTTATGGCAGAAGGAGTGCCGTCAGGCACTCTGGTCTATCCACAAGACGGGCAAGGCTGGCTGCGGGAATACCACCTCGGTATTCTACAGACGGCTAGTGGAGGAGGGAAACGATGACGTCTTAGGAGGGGCTCTGGGGTTCGACGAGAACCAACTCGCCAACCTGTTTCGTAAGACCTTCAAGCCAGAGTACTTGGATAATTTCCAAAAATCTCTGACTTGGCAGAGTTACAGGAATGCTCTACCTGTTCGCGAAAAGTTATCCAGGCACGGTTTAGCAGTGCCACCGACATGTCCAAGATGCGAGCAGGACA
>NC_142933.1:107409289-107416789 GCF_046866305.1 Octopus bimaculoides
GTATTATGTAATTGATATTATATGTATATATATATATATATATATATTCTGTATATATGTATATATAGTATATATATATATATATATATGATTTGTATCTATTATGATATATCAATATCTATATGTATTTGTATAATATATATATATATATATATATGTATTATGTATAATATGTAATATATATATATAGATATATATATACTATATGTATTTATATATGTATGTATATATATATATGTATTTGTATGTATATATATATGTATGTATGTATATATATATATATATATATATATGTATTTGTATGTATATATATGTATATTGTATGTATATATATATATATATATGTATTTGTATATACTATATATATAATAATATTATATACTATATATATATGAATGTGTATATAATATATATATATATATGAATGTGTATATATATATATATAAGAATGAGTATATATATATAATATATATGAATGTGTATATACTATGTATATATATGAATGTGTATATATATAATGTATGTATATATGTGTATATATAATGTATACATATATGCATGTATATATATGTGTATATATATATATTTAAAAAAAATAACGTCGACCCACTAACGTGGACAATTAATGCGCTAGAAATAGATCACATCTTGTGTCTATTAAGACCTAAATTGTTATCAACATGAAATATAGCAGCATACCAAAACGTGAGCGGGCAAGACATTTAAAATCACCTAAAAAAGCATTCTTAAACAGGGACCCGGTTTCGGATTTAACAAATTCTTACCATTTGTCTATTCCTCATCAGCCTGATTTGTAGTGTAACCGTAATCATCAGAATCGTATAGAGAGTTGCCCACCGCCATGAGTGCGCGTGCATATGGTTCTGCTAATTACAGCTTAATGGTAAAATTCAAAAGTTTTCGTTTTGGCGCGCTAATTCTAGGAATATATCTGCAGAAAATATTTACTGCGTTGTATATATTCAGTATGAGAACATGGGTAATGGGTAAAATATATTATTTCAAGAAAAAAAAAAAAAAAGAAAAAGGACTAAATGTCGATTGATTCGACTAAATTTCCCTAATGCGGTGCCCCAGCATGGCCACAATTTGATTGCTGAAACAAGCTGAAATAGATAAAAGATAAAAGTTATATATATAATATATATAATATATATATAAGTATATATATATATATATTATATATATATATATATATATATATACTATATATATATATATTACTATATACATATATATATATATAATATATATTCATATATATACATGCATTCATATATATAAACACAAAACATTTTTCATTTCTAATTCTCTCAAAGAATGATATTCAGATCTTTAAAGTAAGGGCTATTTGCCAACATAGTGTGGCTCCTGTTGTTTAGTCCCAGAAAACATCGTCTCCAGCAGGCAATACGACACACTATCTGTGTCCCTTATATTTTCGAATAGAGAATCCAGCCCCCACCTCATCCCGCACAAAGCAACATATGTGGACCGGTTTCTGGGTTATTGCTCTGTATCGGTAAAGATTAACTGCTCGGGCAACTAACGCTGCTGAATTACCGATCGAAAATATACAGCTTTCAAAGTGACACACACTTACTGATGTAATAAATAGAAGCATTATCATTTCTACGCACGCACATACAAACATATATACACGCACACACATGTCAATACATACACACACACACACACTCGCACATATATATAATTATACACACACACACACCACACATACACACACTCACACATATGTGTGTGTGTGTGTGTGTATACAGTGTGGCTCAAAAGCCACTGAGGGATTGCAATTTTTGATAATCCTTTTATTTTTTTGACATTTTTCTTTTTCTTTTCAGAGATTTTATGGACCAAGTCCTGGAATTTAATCATGGAAAAATATGGCTCCGAACAAGTGGTGAAATTGTTGTATCAAAATCAGGCGTCAATTATTCAGACCCAGAGAGCATATCGTTGGCATTTTCAAGTGAGATATGTCCCAAGTGAAAACACAATTAGGAACTTATCTCGTTATTTTGAAAAACAAGGGACAGTAAATGATCTTCCACGATTAGAGAGCACTCACACTATCAGAACCGATGAGGCAAGGTAACGAGTGCGAAGGGGCATTGAATAGAATCCGGGCACATCGACTCGAATGTTATCCAGACAGCGAGGGATTTCAAAAACTTCGCGGTAAAGAGTTCTTAGTAGCCTTAACATTTTAGCATACACGGTACAGTTGGTTCACCAGATGAAGCCCGGGACTATGGACACAGGCTCCAATACGCTGTCAGAATCCAGGAATTGGTACGAAATGACCAAAATTTTTACACAAACATTGATCATGTCTGACGAAGCTCACTTTCATTTGAATGGGTCCGTCATGATAAAATCGTCGATTTGCGGACTCTGAGAACCCAAGATCACTATACCAAAGTGTGAAGTTGAAAATGGACGCCATTTAAAATATATAGTTTTTTATACGTAATGCAGCGGTATGGTGAAAAAAGACTAAGGCAAATTATTCTCCATTTTCTCCTATATATTGAATTAAAATTTCATACATTTATTTGTAAAAACACGGGAGTTATTAAAAATTAAAACCTCTCAGCGACTTCTAGGCCGGTGTGTGTATGTGTGTTTGTGTGTATGTATATATACATATATATAGATAGATACACACATCTATCTATCTATCTATCTATCTATCTATCTATCTATCTATCTATCTATCTATCTATCTATCTATCTATCTCTCTGTCTGTCTGTCTATCTATATACACCTCCCCACATATATATACATGTGCATATGATGAAAATTGTCCGTGTTTATTCTAGGTGATGTGCAGGGCTGCGTCCGTTTATACGAAAACAAACGTAACCTAGCGATCGATGAAATAAGTATCTAATTACAATAAGTACTGAGGTTGATATGATCGCCGAAGATCGTTGATGGCACTGCTCCAATATAACCGTCATCCAACGAATTGAAGATAGAATTATATGGTCTATAATTTGTGCTCCAACTTCCGTGTATTTGTGTGTTTGTCGAATTCACTTCTTCCACCATCCTAACTCTCCCTCCAGTATATATTTTATCATTTGTTTGAGTCATTAGACTGCGACCATGCTGGAGCACCACCTAGAAGAATTTTTAGTCGAAGGAATCCACCCCAGTCGTTGTTGTTGTTGTTGTTGTTGTTGTTGTTCTTCTTCTTCTTCTTCTTCTTCTTCTTCTTCTTCTTCTTCTTCTTCTTCTTCTTCTTCTTCTTCTTCTTATTCTTATTATTATTCAGTAGTTTTATTTTTATAATGTGCTTTCACTTCACTACCGAGCGCAGCTCTATCCACCTTGGGTATGTGCTGTGGTTTGTTGTGATGCTCTTATTGTTACTGTATTGAAAGTATTTTACGTAGGATGTGTGTGGCGCCTAGTAGTGCTGTTTTCTGTATGTTATGTATATTTGTTAGTCCTGGTATTTTTGTTATGTATTTGTCTGAATATTTTTTTATTTTACCTAAGGCACCTACTATGGTAGGAATTGTTTCTGTTTTAGATTCCACATTCGTGTTATCTCTATTTCCAGGTCTTTGTATTTTGAAAGTTTCTCCATTTCTTTGACAGAAACGTTGTCATCTGTTGGTATTGATACATCGATTAAAAATCATCTTTTTTCTTGATTATCTCTGACATCTATATCCGGCCTATTGGCCTTAATTTCTCTCTCTCTGTGTATTAGCATATCCCACAGTATGGAGAGAGCGTCTCCCTGGAATATTCTTCTTCTAATGGGGATGGCTTTGTTTTTATGAAGCCCTCTTTTGTTTGGAGCCGTAGCACTGTCTGCCATTTTTTCATAGAGTGTCTTATGTATTTAATGATTATTGGTGCTACCTTGTTTATGGCTAGTGTTTCTAGGATACATGTGTGGGAGATGCTATCAAAAGCCTTTCGGTAGTCGATCCAGGCCATTCTTCTTTCTGCGGTTGTTTTCAGTTATGGCTTTATTGATCATTAGTTGATCTTTACAGCCGTATGAGCCCTTGCAGCCTCCCTTCTGCTCTTCTGGAAACAGGTTGTTTTCTTCCAGATGCTTGCTCAATCTCTACGATATTATTGCAGTAAAGGTTTTGGAAATTGTAGGGAGACAGGTTATTGGTTTGTAGTTTTGTGGGTTTGCCGTTTCAGTGGATTTGGGAATTAGGATAATTTTCCCTTTCGTGAGCTATTCAGGCATTGTCTCTGGTTCTGCTAGTATGACGTTAAAGTTTTCGGCCAGCTTTTTCTGTGTTCCTGTCAGATATTTTAACCAGAAGTTGGGGATCTTGTCATAACCAGGTGCCTTCCAGTTGCTTAGTCTTTGCAGTGCCTGGGTGACCTCTGCAGTTGTTATAGGGGTCCAGAGTTGTTCAGGTGCTATTTTCGTTATTTTAATGGTCCTTTTCTGAGGTTGTTCCTTCGCCGACCATATTTCTTGCCAAAATTCTTCCACTTCTTCAGATGTTGGTGCTGCATTGATATCTATTTATTTTTACCAAGTTCTTGGTAGAATTTTTGGGGATTAGAGTTGAACTGTTTGTTTTGTTCATAGAAACGTTGGCGTTTCTCATACCGTTTCTCATATCTTGCGTTAGCTTTTCTTTTACCTCAGGTAAATCTTTTTTCTATAATGTATTTGCACAGTGTTTTTGTTGCCTTCTTGTTGCTTAGTAGTGTTTATTGTCAGCTAATTTCGTTAAGAATTGACAGATTTTTTCTCTTTTTTTTCTATTTTTAAAAAATATTATTTATCCACAGGGTTTGTTGGATGGTGGTACTCCTGTTTGGATGGGTTTGAGAGAGTATCCAGCTTCTTTTGTGGCTGCAATGGCTGCTGCATATATTATGTCATTTAGGTCGGTGATATTGCCAATTGTTTCTTTGGCTATTAGTTCCGTGACGGCCAGGTTCATGCTATTTATTATTAGTGTTGTTTTATTGTCTATTTTGATTTTTGGGAGGTATAATCGGTGGTCCATTCTGAGATCTGGGATTTTCAGTTCTTTGATTATTCTCATTTTTATAGTTTAATAATCATTAGGTTCCCCTTCACTGTTTCCAGGTTTTAGATTTGTTTCGCCTTCCTTCTCATTCATATGTTTGTCTGTGGTGTTCTGGATTGGTGCTTTTTGTATACTATTATACATCCCTACTGTCTGGGTTTGTTGTCTTTTGTTTTTTACTTCGCTTTTGTTGGAAATGTTACCTCTGTGTTCGTGTTTTACTATCTCAGTGTTTATTTTATTTGGCATTGCTGTGTGGCTACTATTTACATTTTTCTGATGTAGTTTTCATTTTGAATGTTTTATTTCTATTTCTATTTCTGATATTTTTTTTTTGCTTTGAGAATATATCTTCGTATTTTAGCTAGTTTATTAGGGTTCATTGCTGTATCCAAGTCTTTATTTAGGTTATTTTTTTCCAGATTTTATATGTATATGTTGTTGTGTTTTCGTTCTTTGAGTAGAGCACTGCTGTAAAATAAGCGTGTAGGTTTGAAATATATTCCTCACGTGCCCATTTATACCTTTTTGGTTTTATTAGAGGGACATGAGGAACAACGTCCGGACCTTTATTTTGACGGTCATCATTTTCGTAGGGTATCGGTCCGTTCATTTCTTTTGTTAAATTGTTTTGCACGTGTAGTTTTTGGTACTTTTTGTGTAACAAGTTTAAAGTATGCACTTCCCGATTGTTATTCCTAGGTTGAATAACACCGGTATTATATAATTTATTTGTATTTTTTTTTGACATGGTGTTTGGAGCCGGAGATGGTCTGGTGTTGATGGATCGTAATGTGTCGAGCGTGTTTACATGTGTTGTGTGAGCAGTGGAGATGATATCCAGTTAAAATACATAATTTAATTTGTTGCTTCCAACTTTAATGCAATATTGCCTGAAGAAAATGAACGCATAAATACGATCCACTTGATGTCCAGGGATACTACGGATTGTACTGAAATCATCCCAGGAATGTGAGCTATGGTCATAAGAAACATGTGATTTGTGGAAACGCGCGCAGCGATGCGTTAAATTATTTATAAATTCCATCCATGGATCATGTATGTATGTATGTATGTATGTATGCATGCAAGCATGCATGCATATATATATATATATATATATATATATATATATATATATATATGCGTGTGTGCGTGCCCGCGTGTGTGTGTATGTATTTTATAAATATACATACACATGATGGGTTTCTTTCAGTTTCCGGCTATTAAATCCACTACAAGGCTTTGGTGAGCTCGAGGCTACAGCTGAAGACAGTCTCCCAAGGTGCCACGCAGTGGGACTGAACCTGGAAACTTTTACAACACAAGCACGCCTGAGCCTATATTTTCGACAGAGAAAATAATTTCCAATTACTCTGTCTCAAAGACTAACTTCATGATTTCTATAAATTCCTTTTCTTGCCTGTGTTGTTCTTTAAACTGTTCCAAATGCTTGCGGCGGCAATTCCACTATCTCAGTCGTTCTGTTTTGAATATATCTATTTCCTTAAGGCGCCTTCAAGATTCACACCTCGTTTTGGCTTTCACACTCCTTACCAGCACTGATTAGAAACGGTGTCAGCTACCGTATTGAAAAATCATTAAAAATATCGAGTTACATAAAACACAATTCTATATTAAATGCTAAGCCTATATTTCTATATGTGTGTGTAATTGTGTGTTAGTGTGCGTGCGCGTGTGTGTATCGTAGGAAATAGTCAAATACACATATCTATGAAAGCTGAAGTCCACACTCTGAGTTTTTTTTGGAAACTGATATACGAGATCTGGTTAAAATGCAACGGGACTGTTGCTATGGTAACGCATCTAAAGTACACAGAATAAAGTGGCTTGGCTCAGGGTGACCTTGAATACTGTCGCGCATATTCGGTTCTCACTCACTCTGTTGTTTATAGCAATGCTTGGAAGGAAAGTGTGTAGCGTGGTTGTCGCAAAAAGAAAATCGTTAACAATGTATGTCTATGGAGTACTTAGCTTGTGAATTCAGAGGCATGTTTTTCAACTAAGCAGGTAACTGAGTCTCCGTAGCTGAATACTGTAGAACCGTCTATCTATCTATCTGTCTGTCTATCTATCTATCTATCTATCTATCTATCTATCTATCTATCTCCATACATACGTTCATACATATACTCATGCGTGCATACACACTTAAAACTATTTTACCCACGAAGTCAGTACGTTGCAGGCGTAAAATTGTAAAATTACAAATGAAACAAGCGAAGCATATCAACCGGACAAGATATAACTTCGAAAGAAAAAATAAAAATTTTTTCGTTTGAAATATAATATAAAAAAAGTATATTTATATTAGGTTTATATTCGTTGTTTCGTATTGGAGTTTTTTTTGTTTTTCTGCGAGACAAAAAATTAACAAACACAAAAACCCCAAACTATAATCTGATCTTCGTG
>NC_142933.1:107424289-107454289 GCF_046866305.1 Octopus bimaculoides
TCATATATATTTGGATATACATATGCACGTACATATACACACACACATATACATACATACAAACATATATCCACATACATAGACATACGTACACAATCATACATACACACACATTTACACACACGCATGTATCCGCTTGCATGTCCATATATGTAATATTAAGTGATTGAGATCCTTAAAGTAAGATAGGAGTTAAAAGATTAAAGATAAAAATGGAGATAAAGGAAAGTTAAGTAGGGTTGTTGAAGATTACCTAAGGAGTGTTGTGGATATATGCTTTCTTGGGTTTGTTATCTCATTGGTTCTACTATATATATATATATATATATATATATATATATATATATATATACATGCTAATACAAGACCCACGTCAGACTCCTCACTCGTATCAGTATCGAACCAAGGGTTTAACCACGGTCTGTCCATAGCAAATACTTAGCGTTAACTGCTACTTTTTGGGTCTTCTATATACCAATACTTCTCTCTCTCTCTCTCTCTCTCTCTCTCTCTCTCTCTCTCTCTCTCTCTCTCTCTCTCTCTCTCTCTCTCTCGCTCTCTCTCTCTCGCTCTCTCTCTCTCGCACACACACACACACACACACACACACACAAGTAAATAGACACCTTTAATTTTCAAAATTTCTCATGTAAGCATCTTAATATGTTTTCAGCGGTGTAGAATTTACAATCTAATTATTCTTTTTCATTCCAGGTGTCATTATATTAAACATTTGTGAAGAGTAACCATGCCACGCATAAAAAAATTCAGCGGAACTGTCAGATTTTCAAAGTAGTGGTATTGTTGGGCAATCTGAGGCTGGTCTTAGCCAGCGAAAAACTGCCGAAAATCTTCAAGTTCCCCTTGCTACTGTTAATAGAATTATAGTGCAATTCAAAGGTCAAGGAAAAGAATCAACAGATTCTCATCCCGGCCGAGCTGGGCCCTCGGAAAGGAAGCTTCACTGTTTGAAGAGAATTGTGGAAAACGAACTCAGTTCAAAGGCTTCTGACATTGCAAAACAGCTAGAAATTAGTCCAAGAACATGTGTTACATATCTGCATAAGCTTGAGTATTTTGGATGAGCAGCTAGAAGAAAACCTCTCCTTCAACCAATTAATATCAAATAAAAGGTTTCGAAAATTAAAGGGTCTATTTACTTCCTGTATGTCTGTGTATATATCTATATCTACACACACACACACACACGCACACGCACACGCACACGCACACGCACGCGCACACACACACACGTATATATATACGTACGTATTTATGTATATATGTATGTACACGACGGGCTTTTACACAGTTTCCGTCTACCAGATTCACTCACAAATTCCGGGGTTAGAGTAGAAGTGTCTTACCAAACGGGCTTCTAATTTGGACTCGTTCGATAACTGTGGCTGCAGATCGAACTTCCTAACCATACACTCACACAATCGATAACACTGTTGGCAAGTGTGTTAGGTAACAGGTAAGCATCCGCAGAGCAAAAATCGTGACTTAATTCATATTTCCGGTCAAAGTACTTTCAGTTCTGTTACGCCATAATAAACGGTAGGTTGTATGAAGATCTAGGGAAAGTTGAACAGTAGGTCTTCAGAGAAGAAAACTCCACATCCTCATGTAAGTGTTTTCGGGTCTGTACACTTTCAGTTGGTCAGGCCATATCCAGGTCATGGCCCCTGGATACCCATCTGTTGCCACATTCAGTGCTGCTGTCTGCATTGTAACCCACCTGGATGGTTAAGGCACCCAAGAATTGTTGTAACTAGAGCAGTAATCTAAGCCTTTTGAAATTTACTTTCATTTCTCTCTGACCCGATCCTATTGGAACTCGGTTTAGCTACTTTTGCTATTGCCTTAAGAGAATTACGATGTTAGAACGTTCAGTTTACTACATAGAACCTAAAGGACTTTGGCTTGTTCGAACTATATGTTTGTTCGTAACACGCATCAGGTTCCAATATTGTTTTCTTCCACAAATGCACTCTGAGGGAAAATCAGTCAAGTTAATCTCTGAAACGAAAACACTTCAAAATCTCACCTTTGCTTTATAAATTTTAAATCGACTTTATCGATTATCGGTCAATTGTTTATTGTGTACGTTCATTGGTTATTACTGAAAGGAAACGTTTATCCTCATCAGCTGTTCTTAATTACGTCTGAATTTCTGAGATAACACCAATGGCTGAGATGATATTAATGACTATTGAACTGTTAAATTTAATAATTATTTACAACACTACATACACATAATAAACAAGTAAAGTTTTTCTTACTACTAACCTTATCTTTTATGTGCCAAATTATCAACTAGTTCGACTACTGTCATCATGAAGTCGTCTAATCCTCTCTCTCTCTCTCTCTCTCTCTCTCTCTCTCTCTCTCTCTATGTGTGTGCGTGTTTGTGTGTGTATTTACATTTTCTCAGACTGAATTTGAACTCAGGAACGCTATTTCTATTCTAAGGATTTTTATGTGCTTGCTCCCTCATCCGCCAGTGACAAATGCACATTCACCGTAACTTAGCAGCTCGGCAATAGTGACCGATAGAATAAGTACTAGCTTTCAAAAAAAATTAGAACTGGAGTCAATTTGATCGACTAAAATTCTTCAAGGTGTTACCCCATGGCGGTGCATCAAGTAAAAGAATAAAAAATTCAATGTTTTTGATAACCGTTTTAACAGTAAACGCGCAATGTGCACTGGTCTAAGCCATAATAGTAACTATTATGAATATATCGTTATCGTCTGATTAACTTCAATAATGCCACATCTATGACGTGTAAAATATGGGAGAGTTTACCGTTGAATTCTGTAGCTTTCTTCTAGAATTGTTCGTTAAAAAATAATATTTCCAAATTGAGATCCAACCTAAGATAATTTAGACAGAGAACATCTAAATCCGCATTCTCCTTCTTTTGTCATCAATATGCGAAAATGTCTGTTTGAAGAGTCTCTTGAAATTGAGGTGTGTCTTGAATAACTACTGGAGGCTCACTTATCTTTCTTCATTTCCACGTTTGCTTTACGTAATCAACGCAATTAGTAAATACTGTCTCGAGTCCAAGGAATCAGAGGGCTGATTGCCTAGTTTCCAAGGCGTAGAAGTGACTGAAATCACAACATTCTCTCCTGAACGGGACAGCAGTCCATGGTAGGGTCATTCATTTACAACTGAGTAGACTAGAGCAATGTAAAGTGGAGTGTCTTGCTCAAGAACACGACTTAACTTCTAGTTTGGGGATCGAAACCACAATCTTGCAATCGTGAGTACAACACTTTAACCATAAGGTTCCTTCATAACCTACGTATTCCTTTCTACTCTAGTCACAAGGCCCGAAATTCTTGGGGAGGGAGCCAGTTGATTACATCGACCCCAATACACAACTGCTACTTAATTTATCGACCCCGAAATGATGAAAGGCAAAATCGGTCTCGGCGGAATTTAAACTCAGAACGTAAAGACAGACAGAATACCGCTCTGCATTTTGCCCGGCGTGCTAACGTTTCTGCCTTAAAACAAATATTCTTTTCTGCTCTAGGCACAATGTCCGATATAATGGGGGAGGGGCCAGTCAATTAGATCGACTCCAGTACGCAACAGGTACTTAATTTATCGACCCCGAAACGATGAAAAGCAAAGTCGACCTTGGCGGAATTTGAACTCAGAACGTAAAGACAGACGTAATACCACTAAGCATTTCACCCGGCGTGTTAACGTTTCTATCGCTCGCTGTCTTTCATAACTTACATATTACTATACAAAAAGTAATAATCGAAGTGCATTTATCGCTAAATTTTAGTTCGACTCTCATTAAAATAGAGATAAAATTTAATTTAAAACCGTTCATTTGATGAATAAAAGGATAGGTTCTAAGAGATTTGAATTCCTTAAATTGAGCGGAAAGGATTAGTCGAATGTCGCTTCTTCAAGTGCTAAAGTGGCAAGATAAAGCTTGTGTGATCGATTCTCGATATCAGCTAAAGATAATCAATAAGTAGATCGAGGCAAAATGCTTCAAAATTAATAAAGTAAATTTTGAACTGAATAAGAGGTGGCAAATGATTATGACAAGACTCCGACAAAGGAGACGTGGTTTCGATCCCCAGAGAGACATGTGTAGCCCCACAACACAGTAGTGCTGAGGAAATGTGTAAAGGGATATCTACTATCACCCAATTTAGTTTACTGATCAATTAAATGAAATAAATCTGAAGATAAGAAAGTAGAATACAATTTTTCAAACTTGTATACGATTCTATATATAATAGTGAAAAATAATGCTTGTAATGAATTGAACGTATATAATGGGATATTCTTTGTTATAATTAGTGACAGAGAAAAATTTAGGCTGAAAGATTTGTAGATGGTTGCGGTATCATTAGCCCAAGGTTAGGCTATATTGAGTCAGTCTATGATCAAAGATGTTTCAACATCATACAAGCCGATTTTTGTATATCTAAGACTAGATACGTTCCTCCATTTTAAAGACGGTATAATAATTTAAGGGAATATGGTTGCTATATCTCACAGAACGAGTGGCTGCCTAGAAGCTCTTTTTTTCGCTCGTTATTTGCTTATTTTGACTATATTTAAGTGCAAGCGCAGAATCAAATCGTTTGATGAATTTACTCTCTCATATTAAAACAGATAAATTTACTATAGACCATATGAAGGTGTTAAGCCATTCTGCTCTTCATCAGAACTACTCGTATGATTCTATCAAACGAAATTTCTCCAATTCTTTCAAATTTTTTTTTCTACTCTAGGTACAAGGCCCAAAAATCTGGAGGAGGGGTGGAAAGTCGATTTGATCGATCCCGGTACGCAATTGGTACTTAACTTATCGACCTCGAAAAGATAAAAGGCAAAGTCGATCTCGGCGAAATTTGAACGCAATACAGACGAAATACCGCTAAGCATTTTGCCCGGCATGCTAACGTTTCTGCCAGCTCACCGCCTTTCTAGTTATTTAAAATCATCGTCAAAGCAGACTTTAGTCTTCCCACTTAGTTATCTCAATCCTATGAAGAAAGATATTATATAACAAAGGTTGTTTAATAGTCTACTTTTCAAAGAGAAGAAAAAAAATAATCAGAGAAATGTATTGTTACAGGCAGAACATTCTGATGTGTTTGTCTCTCGGTACCTACACTTTTCCAATTTCCATTTTCTTTCATTGTTTTCTCCAATTTCTTTCATTGTTTTCTTTCTTTTTTGTTTGAAACAGAGAATCTTTCCCGAAATATTTATAGGAGCATTTAACAACCTATGTAAGGTAATATAATATTTCATTTGTTTTCCTTTACTAACATCACACCTTACATATTATTTCCTAACTTTTCATCTGCAATGTTCAAAGACTTCTTTGAAACATTTATATCATTTAGACACATTCCAGTATTCCTAGCGAATTACGATACTCTTTTATGTCAGAAACGTATTCTTTCCAAATATTTGTATGGATACTACGTTAAATACAGGTATATACAGACTAGAATCTGAAAGCCTATAAATCTTACATTCACCATTCACTGATAGCATCTCGGAAGATACATGGCAGTGCTTGCCTTTAAGATTAATCTTAGATATGGTTTGAAGAACCAGGAATCTCAAACATAGCTTACAAATGTGGATTTTCTTTTACAAATACAACACAAACAAAAAAGCAGTACATTATGGATGACAGAGGAGGTTCTGCATGTTTTTTTCTGAACAACCTGATCACATGATTTGTTTATAGTAATCACATTTTGAACTGTGCAGTAGTTGACTCCGTCCATCAAATCGACGTTGCCTGTATAGGTGGACGGCATGTCATACGTTAGATGTCGAAATGATCGCAGGGCAGCGTGAAATGAAGAATTTTGCTCAAAACGGTAGGGTACCACCAGGTTGAAGGATCGAAACTATGATCACGCGGTCGTGAGTGGAAAGCCCTAACCACTAGGCCACGCATCTTCAGTAGACAGTAGATACACTATACTATATGCAGAAGTATTTTTCACCACTTACCAAGCAGATATCCAGAATAAGAAAAAAACAAAAAAAAACATCACACGTTGCCCTTGCTAAAAACAACACAATTTCAAATAATGGGGTAACAGACTTTATTCCCGTCAAAAAATTTTAATACACAAATTTCCACTACAAAGGTTTGAGTGTCAACTGATTGATACAATTCTGACTAACATCACACCAAATATTGCTTGCACTGTTTAAGAGTCAATTAGAAGCATTATTAATAAAAACAAGGTTTTCGTTTATATTTTAACAATCATAAAATTCTTTAACTTTTCACGTTCTTATTGTCGTGCATCTGCATATATATATATATATATATATATATATACACATACATACACACACACACACACACACACACACACACACACACACACACACACACACACACACACACACACACACATATATATATATATATATATATATATATATATATATATATATACTACTTATATACTACTTATATATGTACTTATATATACATACTACTTATATATACACAGTAATATATGTGATATATATGAATATATATATATATATATATATATATATATATATATGTATATGCATGTATGTATGTATGTATGTATGTATGCAGACGTGCTCACGTATGTGTATGTGTGCTTGCGTGTAGATGTGTATACATGCATGCAGGAATATTTCGTTCAGTCTTAATGATTACATTTTGCGAATAAATTTATTCTTTCATTCTTTGCAAGGAATTCATTGACGATTTAACTTGAGAACTGTCAGGAGAGACAAAAGCGAGCGAAGGTGATGAGAAAAAAAATGACCACGTGATGCTTTAAGTCATACAAGAAGACGACCCGACCACGATGCAATAAAAAAAAAAACATGCAAACAACCACAAGGCGCAGCACGTTTTTAGTGTGAAAAAACTAATCAAAGTAGCAGGAAAAAAGTAAAGGAAAAGATAAAGAGAACCAATTATCGTTTATTCCCGTTCCCGTTTGGTTAATATATTTGTTATATTTATATTTTGTCTTTGTAAAATGAATTTGCGAATATCTTCATATTGTAGAAAATCAAACAACACAGTGTTCATATGAAACGAGATTTCTTCATAAAAACTGCAAAGTACAACAAAGTGCAGGGGATCAATATAGGAGGAACCAGTTGGTGGCAAGCTGTGAGCGAATAGGAAATATATTTATGTATATTTATATATATATATAAGTACAAATGGACGTTGAAAAAAAGTAGCTATCTGTGGAAATTCACACAAGTAAGATACTGACCAAACAATTTGGAACCGATTACTACACCATGATTTAAATTTTTACTTTTAGAATTTAATGTCTTTCCTCTTAACTATCGTAAGATCCTGTTTCTTATGGGAAAGATGTTTCTTGTTGTTTTTGTTCTTATGAAAATTAGACTTGTCATGGTTCTTCCATTTGTTGGAATTCTTCGCCTTACCGTGAGAGTGACCATTTTTAAAATGATGCTCTGCCTTATGCTCATCATGTTTCTTCTTGTTTATTTTCTTAAAAGCCTTCATTTTCTTGTGATGATCGTTGTTATGATGTCTTTTATCCTCTCGTTTTCCTTTGTGGTCATTCTTTTTGCCGTTCAATCTGCGGGACATTTCACCATTTTTCTTGAAAGATGCCAGCTTAGTAGAGTGTTTTTGCTCAATATCCGAAAGGTGGTCTTTTGCTAACCTTAAATCATCATTATGAGAATTTCCTTTGCCTTTCATTTTATGTTGCATGTTTTTGTTGTGCGAATTGTGGTGGTGTCCTGAGTTCTTAGAATGGTCTCGTGGGCTCAAACGCTTCTCCCGAGCAAGAAGGTGATTGGTAGATTCAGGTTGATCAAGATTACGTCTTTTGCTTCTGATTAGCAGAGGTTCTGGTTTGTCTTTTTTCTGTTTCTCGGCATTTTTATGCGGTTCCTTATTAGCCAAACTATTGCGAGTTTCATACATACGCTTTGCATACATCAGCAGACGTTCCCGAGAATTACTCAAATCCTTGCCTTGCGGGGCCAATGAACCCTCATTCTGACCCGCTTTTTTCACTCTTCGACCATTACTTTCAGTGTTCAAATTCTTGATTACCTCGGCTTCCCTTTTCGATATACGAAGTCCCTGAAAGACAAAGAAAAATAATAATTAATATAAATAATGAAGCCTTGAAGCACATAAATATAAATTATTTATATTTCTGAATAGAACATATTATAAAAATTTAATGGATAAAATAAACAGATATATCAACACCATATTAATAATACATTATATATTTAATGGAAAAAAATCCTCAAATATTCAAAATCAAAATCCCAAGAAGTGGGACCGTTGACTTAGTTTAAATTCTGGGTAGAAGCTAACATGTTATTATTATTATTATTATTATTATTATTATTGAGTGAGAGACCAGCACATGTTATCAAAGTGAAACTGGGGTACAAATACATATATATTTATGTATATATATATATATGTATATATATATATATATATATATATATATATATATATATATATATATATACGTGTGTATATAAATATATATACGTGTATATATATGCATATATATAAGTGTATATATATATGTATATACATACATACATACATATATATATATATATATACATACATGCACACACACACACACACACACACACACACACACACACACACACACACACACACATATATATATATATATATATATATATATATATACTTTATTTAAAAGCAGCAGAAATATAACAAAAAAACCGTTACTCTGTGTTTCACGTTCCCGTTCATCGGACAGTTTTGTTAGAAATTACTCCGGTATATATATATATATATATATATATATATATATGTACGCATGTATACTCTTTTACTCTTTTACTCTTTTATTTGTTTCAGTCATTTGACTGCGGCCATGCTGGAGCACCGCCTTTAGTCGAGCAAATCGACCCCGGGACTTATTCTTTGTAAGCCTAGTACTTATTCTATCGGTCTCTTTTGCCGAACCGCTAAGTGACGGAGACATAAACACACTAGCATCGGTTGTCAAGCAATGCTAGGGAGACAAACACACACACACACACACACACACACACACATATACATATATATATATATATATATACATATATACGACGGGCTTCTTTCAGTTTCCGTCTACCAAATCCACTCACAAGGCTTTGGTCGGCCCGAGGCTATAGTAGAAGACACTTGCCCAAGGTGCCACGCGGTGGGACTGAACCCGGAACCATGTGGTTGATAAGCAAGCTACTTACCACACAGCCACTCTTGCGCCTATATGTATGTATGTATATATTCGATTTCATCTTGTAAACGGTCTATGCACATATTTTTCGTTTGTGCGCTTGTAAAACGTTTTCACACTGTGAACCGGGAAGACTGATTCGCAGAGATAGTCATAGTTTGATATCTGCTAAATGCAAATCTTCAAACATAGATATAAGATTACTCGAAACAATAGCGCATACTCGTGCAAAATTAAGAAAGATATCTAAAGCGGTTCTGCTACTAGAATTACAAGCCAAAGACAGGTTTGAATACATGGACTAAATTCAGTCAAAAAGCAAGATGTAGTAAGGAGAAAGTAACATATTTCTGTTTCAAGAAAACCGGAGAAGGTTCCCACATGTTCTGAAAAGATAATTTCGATGAAGCCCTACATGGAAGACAAAACTTATTCCCCATTGTTGAGGGGAGGGCATATAGTAGTATTTGTTAAAAACTGAGGAACTTTAGCCTACACAACTGATCATATGATGAAGTTATACATAAAGCGTGAGAGTAACATAAAAAAATATCGGTTGGGACATTGAAGCATAACTCTTAGTCATTATTGGATGAAAAATATTTGGTTTTGTCTTAAGCGGGAATATTTTCTTCACAACAAACAGTAGTGAAATGTTTTTACAGGTTAAACATCTCCCAAGTATATTTGAAATGGTTTTACCGCTCCTGAAAGCTTCGTGCATCTTCTCACGAGTTTGTTCCTGCCTGACCGGTCAGTGTGTACAACCAGTAAATAACATTGAATATTTACAATAAACGAAGCTTTGCTTCTATTCATTTCAGAGCTGCCTCTCTTGGTATCTGGTACTGAGAGTTTTAATGAGTTCCAAATGCACCCGTCGGTTTAATAGGGAACGCTTTAAGCTGACTATGGTGTCTTAATTCCTTTTTGCTTTAACCGACATTATTTTCTCCAGGACAGTGAAGAGCTTTTACAAGTTCAAAATACTCAAATATTGGAGCAGTATATTAACGATTGGCAACCTATGTTCAGAATTTTCCTGTTCTATATTTAAAGTTGTTAATAAGATCCATGGTACAACTTACTATGGCTACCTGTGGATGGCATGTAAAATGAGCGTTTTGTTAGGTTGAAGAATGTATGTGGTCATATAAATGAAACGGAATACTTCTATCTTGATTAAAGGCAAAGACATAGAGTGAAATGTTAGGAAACAAACGGACACACAACCTCCCTTCTGACTAACACAACACACACACACACACACACACACACACACACACACACACACACACACACACACACACACACACATTTGTATGTATGGTTGTGTGCGTGTGTGTTTATATATATGGATGCTGGAAATTTATGTCGAGTATGGGTTAGGACGAACGGATTTCAGACATAAATTCAATTAGTTTCAAGAAAGACACGAAACCATGTTCTCTAGCCTCCATAAGTTTAGCATCGCTACTTAAATTTATCATTGAACCACGGCAGGAAAATATCGATGACGTGTAATTAACGTCTTGTGAATGCCTAATCGAATGAAATATTCCATTAACCAATATATTTACATATTGATGAAAAAAAAAGACTTATAGTAAAAAGTTAAAAAAAAAACTATTCAGCAAGATTGATTTTGAAGCAGTTAGCTAAGCAAACACACATATACAAATACACACACGCGTAGGCTTACCTGCAAAGACACGCGCGCGCACGCACGTGTGTGTGTGCGAGCGTGCGGGCGCATATATGCATGTGTGCTTGGTTTCCTTGGAATAACGGAATATACTACGTGTGTATGTGCGTACACACACACACAGACACACACACACACACACATATATATATATATATATATATATATATATATATATATATATATATATACATACGTGTGTGTGTAAATGTGTGTGTGTATGTGTATGTGAGAGAGAGAATATACATATACATATATATATGCATACACGCATATACACAAACACACGGGCACACACACAACAATGCATATGCACGCAGATGCGCATACACACTATTCTGTTACACAAGCAAAAAAGTGAGGAACGATGCTACAGTTCAGGAACAAAGCGCACCATTATGTATGTGTTTACATACATATATATGAATATATATGTATATATATATTTATATAAATACATATCTAAAATGTACATATATATATATATATATATATATATATATATATATATATGAATACATATATATACATATGTATATATATATACATATGCGCATATATATATATATATATACACATATATATATGTGTATGTATATATATATATATATATATATAAATATAGGTATATATATATTGACATGTGTGTATATATATATATAAATGTAAGTATATATATATATTTACATATACATGTATATTAATATATATATATATGTGTGTGTATATTTATCTTTATATATATTATATATATATATATATAATATTTTAAATTTAGTTTTTTTCAGGTTTTATTTCTTTTCTTTAATAACCAGCTTTAATGTTTTAACATTAGTTAAAAGATTCTAAAATGCAATTTATTTATCATAATTGCGTGAACATTATTTTGGTCCCAGTTGTTACATACATTTTTATGGCGCTTATATCTACATCGATGATAAGATCGCATATCTGTTTGTAATTACTTTGGCTTTCCTCTAGATTTTGCTATTCGCAAACATTTACTAATTCTCGGTCACCATTCCTTGAATATTATTGTCAATATATTCAGTATATGGACATATTCCCCCGATTCAACACTTTGGGGGGGGGGGAATAATTCTTGGAAATCACCAATGTTAGGGTTAGCTAATTGACTAGCTTTTATTCTTTCTCTTCTCTTCTTTTTAAACGTATCTAATTTCTAAATACTCTTGTACACATACACACCTGAGACACACACGTACACACACACACACACACACACACACACACAGATGTGTGTGTGTGTGTGTGTACATAAATGTATATATATATATAGAGATAGATAGATAGATATATACATACATACATACATACATAGAGAGATAGTGAAGGCGCATGGCTCAGTGATTAGAGCGTCGAGCTCACGACCGTGAGGTTGTGATTTCAAATCCGGGACAGGGCTGCGTATTATGTTCTTGAGCAAGAGACTTTATTTCACGTTGCACTAGTTCATTCAGCTGTAGAAATGAGTTGCAACATCACTGGTGCCAAGCTGTATCGGCCCCTTTGCCTTTCCCTTGGATTCCATCGGTGGCATGGAGAGGGGAGGCTGGTATGCATGGACGACTGCTGGTCTTCCATGAAGAACCTTGCCCGGACTTGCGCCTTGGAAGGGAACTTTCTAGGTACAATCCCGTGGTCAGTCATGACCGAAGGGGGTCTCCGCATAGATAGATAGATAGATAGATAGATATATAGATGAATAGATAGATAGATGAATAGATAGATAGATGGATGGATATTTAGATAGATAGATAGATAGATAGATAGATAGATAGATATAAATGTCCGCAACGAAGGCAGTGAATCTGAGCATCACACACCTAAGGACACCAAAGGAAAAATTAATGGACACACGAGTTCCTACATTAACACGCATAATCCTGGGGTTGCCAACATCTTTCACGCCATAAAATCAACCCTATCTATGCTTCTACAAAGCTCCAAAATGAAAGACCTGATTGATAAAAGCCCCTTACGAAACAGTAGACACCAACCATAAAATCTCAAAAAACACCTCACATGAGCAACTTTCACATCAGAAGATGAATCAGAATTATCCGTTTAAGAATATAGAGATAGCATATGTGGAACATGCAACAACAACAACTTTAAATACTTAGAAACTTCCCCCCCCTCTAAAATTCAAGAGTGTATTCACGTTCAGAATAAATGCGGATATGAACTGAAAGACCCAGAATTTCATATACTGTATTACTTGCCCCAACTGCAAGGAAAATTACATTGGCGAAACAACCAATTCCCTCTGCCAACGCGCAGGAATCGACAGGCAACAGATACGACAACAGGAAGCATGTAGAAATATGTGGTGAAGGAAATTTCAAAATCTTTCCCTTTTACAAATGATCAAAAGATTATCCAAAATTCCGAAAAGCAATAGAGCTACACTTCATCAAACAATTCTTTTTAAAATTGAATGTTTGAAAGAGAAGCAGAGGAACTACATGTATTATTATTATTATTGTTTTTTATTAATAATGATGATGGATGAAAAGAAAACATTTATATTACACTATTTATGTTGTTTTTGAATGTGGCTCCACTGTTAATAACGTGATACTCATCTCTATAAATTATCAGAGTAAAAAAGTAAGCAACGTTTCGAAACATGAAATTCATCACAAAATATTTCAACAATACCGAAATTTTAAGCATCAAAGTAAGTACCATTACAATCAACACATTTTTGCCAACGAGTTACAAGTTTGTTTATTCTGGTAGCTTTCAACTTTGAACACGTTTATTTTTCAGTGATAAGCACATTTATAAAGAGAAAGTTAGTCTTGCAGCTGTTTCTGGGATATTAGGAATATCCCTTCATCAGAGACGATATGAGATGGTTAAATAGAGGGAAATAGTAGAGTGTTATTTTCCTCTATTTAACCACCTCACATCATCTCTGATGAAGGGATATCCCTAACATCCCAGAAACAGCTGTAAGACTAACTTTCTCTTTATAAATGTCCTGAAAATTCTACACAGCTTTGACTTTGTTGTCTCATTTTATTTAACATATACATGCTCATACAAGACCCGCATTAGACTCCTTTAAACTGGGCATAGTGGGGCAGCACCTTGAAGAATTTCTTGCTGAATGACTTGACCCAGTTTTTTTCTTTTTGAGATTGTACTTATTGTATCTTCTTTTTTGCAGAAACGCTAAATTATGTATATATGCGACGGTCTTCTGTCTGTCTACCAAATCAATTTACTAGACTTTGTTTGACCTGGAGTTATGTGGAAGACACTTGCCTAAAATACCATGCCGTTGAACTGAACCCGGAACCATGTTGCTGGGAAGCAGACTTCTTACCACACAGTCACGTATTTCACCTATGTTTGTTTGTATGTGTATGTGTGTGCGTGCGCGCGCGTGTGTATGTGTAAGTGTGTGTGTGTGTGCGAGCGCTCGTATGTGTATGTATGTGTTCGGGTGCAGTACTTTGAGGTGAACCTTGCTTCGTAGTCTCGAGGTGCCTTGTCTAATCGCATCAATGATGGATGTTCTGTTTTTGTGATACGTCTTCATGAGACGGGTGTGGGGGGGGGGGTGGAGTGGAGAGGTGGTGTGATGTGATATTCATGCTTTCCTTCAGGAATAAATCCAGTCTTGGAAGTGGTAGCAGCAGCAGCACCGATAACAGCTGTAGCAACAGCAGCTACAACAGCACCACCACTACCACCAGTAGTAGTAGTAATGGTGGTGGTGATAATAGTCGTAGTATTAGTGGTGAGCACAGCGGTGATAGTATAAGTGGTACTAGTGGTGGTAGCTGCAACAGCAGCAGCAGTATTATTGTTATTATTATCATAATAATAATTATTATTATTATTTGTAGTAGTAGTAGTAGTAGTAGTAGTGGTAGCAGCAGTAGTAGTAGGAGTAGGAGTAGTGGTAGCAGCAGTAGCAGCAGTAGTAGTAGTAGTAGTAGTAGTAGCAGCAGCAACAGCAGTAGTAGTGGTGTTAGTAGTAGTAGGAGTAGTAGTGTTAGTAGTAGTAGTAGGAGTAGTAGTAGTAGCAGTAGTAGTAGTGGTTGTGGTAGTAGTAGTAGTAGTAGTAGTAGTAGGAGTAGTAGTAGTGGTTGTGGTAGTAGTAGTAGTAGTAGTAGTAGCAGTAGTAGTAGTGGTTGTGGTAGTAGTAGTAGTAGCAGCAGCAGCAGCAGTAGTAGTAGTGTTAGTAGTAGTAGTAGTAGTAGTAGTGGTTGTGGTAGTAGTAGTAGTAGTAGTAGTAATGGTTGTGGTAGCAGTAGTAGATGTAATAGTAGTGAAATCTATGGCGGTTAGGAGAAGCGTTGAGTAACAATAAACAACTAAGAACGAAAGAGTTATATCAGAAATAGCTCAGATAACAACAAACAGCCCTGGAGATACGAAATAATTAAGCCGGAACTATAAAGAAGTAAATAAATAATATGATAGATATATATAAAAAGAAAACCAATACCACGTTGCAAGAAGTGAAGAACAGAAGATAAAAAATATAACACATTATTTTACACAGAATATTTAAAATCATGCTTATTAGTAAAATTTAACGGTTGTTTTTGACTTGGTTGATTGTTTCTTCTTCATTTCGTTTCGTTTTGTTACATTTCGTTTGTTTTTTTTTTCTTTTCATCCTAATCGCTTTAGAGCAGTAAGCGCTAATCGAGAAGAAAATATGAAAAGCGAGTCGTGTTTAACAACAATGTTTTAAGTATCTTTGAAGCGATAATATTAGATTTCAGTAATGGAACGTTAATTACTTTTTATGGGAATAAAAATAAGTTTTAGGAAATCTGGTAAATAGAATTTTCTGAGTACACTTATATATAGGCATATGATATATATATATATATATATATATATATATATATATATATAAAGGAATACCAAAAATGGGACAAGAACGCAAAACATCCAGACAGTTAGCTGATACAAAAAAGGGAGAACAAAAGATCCAGACAGGCGATACAAAGAAAACAAAGCACGGTCATTCGGAGTTTTCTTCAGTCGAGTTCCAGATTATCTTTGCAATTTCAGCTGGTTATACGTGAGGTTGCTCCAATCTGGCCAGCTCCAAAGAAAAACTAAGCTAAGAGCAATAGATTCCTTGGAAGAAAGCAACGAACGTATACGAAAGCAAGGACGAAAAAAACGGAGAAATGGTACACAAATTCAAATGCAAATAAAGGACATTAACAACAGGTGACTTTCGACTAAAGACGAATTAGATTTAGCTGGCGTGTGTGGAATATAGCGAGAAATATAGATGTTGCACGGATGGTAGTCGAACCAAGAAAGAAAGGTCAGGCTTGGCCGAACACCGGTAACGTGGAGAGAGAAGATAGAGAGGTAGAGTCAGAGGGATAGAAGAATTAGGGAGGGACGAGAAAAAAGGAAAGGGGCGAGAAAAAAGGAAAAGGACAGAGTGAAGTGAAAGTGAGGAGGAGGTGAGGATGAAGAGAAAGCCAGGAAATGTGAGATGCATGACTGTGTTGTAAGAAGTTTGTTTTCCGACCACATGGTTCCGGGTTCAGTCCCATTCCGTGACACCTTGGGCAAGTGTCTTCTACTATAGCCCCGAGCCTGCCAAAGTTTTGTGAGTGGCTTTGGTGGACGGAAACTGAAAGAAGCTCGTTTTATATATGTATAAATCTCTTTAATTATAAGCCAAACCGATGTAAACTTATGAGATGAACACATTGTTTCACATAAGAGAGAGACTACAGTTGTTCGGTAACAGTATCATAAACATGACATGGAGACGAAACGAAACTGCAAAAATATAGAGATATCAACCGTATTGGCCGCACCCATCTCGAAGTTTTCTCGAAGGAAATGTTCTCAGTTCCTTCTTCCAAATTAAACCAGTGCCCAAAACAAATCAAATGATTTCCGTTTCAAAGCTTATTAGAAACATGCATTTAAAAGGCGGCGAGCTGGCAGAAACATTAGCACACCGGGCGAAATGCTTAGCGGTATTTCGCCTGCCGTTACGTTCTGAGTTCAAATTCCGCCGAGGTCGACTTTGTCTTTCATCCTTTCGGGGTCGATAAATTAAGTACCACTTGAGTACTGGGGTCGATATAATCGACTTAATACCTTTGTCTGTCCTTCGTTGTCCCCTCTATGTTTATCCCCTTGTGGGCAATAAAGAAATAAGGAACATGCATTTAAAATCATTGTCAGTTCTGCACAAGGATTCGAACGTCACATCGAAGACTTCCTTCTTCTAAAAGTACAGACTCTTGGAGTATAGTTAAAGCAAACTGCTCTCTTCCACATTTCCCTTCACAATACTATTAACCTTTTCTGGCCATCCAACCCCACTGGCTCCTTAGTTTAGATACTAACCACACATCTCGACCACTCCGTATGGATCTCAATTCCGATCCGCATCCTCTTCATCCCATTTCTCCCTTTCGTGTAACTGTTAGCAAGTCCTTGGCTGTTAATGTCTAAGCACCACTTTCTCCATTCATCTTTACTTTACATCGCCATCCGTACTTTACCCTTTCGACCACTTTGTTCTCAATGTTTACTTCCTCGCCCTTCGTTCATATCACTCACTACTCACACCACTTCTCAATTGCTTTTCCCCATCTCTTCCCACATCTCTCTCATACCCCTACTTTCTTCTTTTTTCGTTCGCAAATCTTGCGTTCAAAAAGACATCGCCCCAATATGTTCTCTTTCACAAATAAAATAAAATAAAAAAAGTGGTTAAGTGTCAAACATTTCGGATTCTTTCACCCCTGGTGGTCAATCAATTTACCGCAAACTGTATTAAAAAAAAAAATTAATCGAAAAAACCTTAAATGCAAACGAAATGTCTTTTTCATTTCATTACTTATTTTTTACTAGTTTCAGTTATTAGGCTGCGATCATGCTGGGGCACCACCTTGAAGAATTTTCAGTCGAATGAATCGATCCCAGTACTTTATGATATTTTGAAGCCTTGTACTTATTCTATCGTTCTCTTTTGCCGAACCACTAAGTTGCGGCGACGCAAACAGCAATGCCAGTTGTCAAGCCGTAGTTGAGGATAAAGCATAGACACAGACACACAGACACACACACCCATGCGCACATACGCACACACACTCACACACACTCACACACACTCACACACACACACGCTCACACACACACACACACACACACGCTCACACACACACAAACACACGCACATACATGTATGGTAAAATAAAAACGGAAGATGGAATATACAAGAATTCATCAAAATCACTACAATTGTTTCAGTACATCTAGCATCGATCTCTCACGGGTGGGATACTTAACAACTGGTTCAGGAGCATCCAACGGTGTAGATGTATCTCTTCTGATGATAAATAGATATAACTCATTCAAATAACAGTTCTGCAATGTTTCTTCTCATTGTAAAGAAAAAGCAGCAAATAGCTCCATTTTTATAGAAGATCAATAATAGAATAACAGATGCAAAAAGGAAACGAACACGCAATACAGCGAGAAAAGTATACATGCGATAGGCTTCTTTCAGTTTCCGTTGGACAGAAACTATATGGAAGCCTGTCGGATGGATTGTTTCTTTTCACAGGTGAAACAAAACATCACTAGATGTTGAGACGCCAACAAGAAATAGACAGCCTTTACTAGAACCTGCTCCGTTACGAGGAATCAGTTCTGGCTTATATTTAGTCTGCGGAGGACTGGATTATCTGGCATTCTCACAACCAATCAAAAAAGACAAGAAAAAGGGCCACGGGGTCCGCCCTTCCTTACCTAATAAAGTTATTCAAGAAAATAAACATCAGTTGAAACGATCATGGCATTTGACAGTAAATAAGAGAAATTATAATAATTTTGAATATCGTCAAAATTAGGGTGTGCTCGAACCGGAGGCAACTAATAATTATTTTCAGTTGTTTGTTATCATATCTGTAGGTGTCATGGATAAGATCTAGGTGTGTCTGGCGGGCCTGGGTGGTAAGAAGAATGTTTGAATTTGTCAGGCGTAAGTAGTAGTCAGTGAATGCCTGATAATTTTCATTTGTGTTTCTTTTGATCAGGTATTATCTGAGTTATGTGCAAAATGTGTAAATTGTGCAAAATATGCATATCACATAATGTGCAGCAAAGGAATATTATGCACTTGTGTCTGATGCTAGTTACAGCGAAAGCAAACTAATTTTATCCTTTTATTTTTTGCATGCTTCAGTCATTAGACTGCGACCATGCTGGGGAAAAAGCTTGAAACTTTTTTTGCCGAACGAATCGACCCCCATTACATTTTTAAAGCATGCTACTTATTCTAAACAAACCAACACCGGTTGTCAACACCCGTTGTGGAAGGGGACAAGCACAGACACAAACACACACATACATAGATCTACATATGTATACGATATACTTCTTTCAGTTTCCGCCAACCAAATCTACACACATGTCTGGTCGACTTGAGATTGGGACTGAACTCGGAACCATTTGGTTGGGAAGCAAGCTTCTTACCTCACATCCACGCCGATGTGCGTGCGCGTGTGTATCCATATATTTAAATATGAACAGGGAATGTGTATTTGTATACACATACACACAACACACACACGCACACATATATATATTTACGCACATATACACATACATATATATACATACATACATACACAGACACACATACAATATATATATATATATATATATATATATATATATATATATATATATATATATATATATACATACATGTTTACATGTGCATGTGTGTACGATTGCATATGCATATCATGTATATAACGCAGATAATATACGAAAAAATAATCAAAAGTGAACATTATCACACATGTGCTAACTATTTGGTTGTCCGGAAAGTTCTGAGCGTTTTTGAATATGCAAAAAGGGATATAAATAATTGACCTTTTCATAAATTTTATTTAATGAAATACTTTCTATTATTATTAATGACTTTTGCTCATCTATCAGGCAATTTAAATATTCTATCAACGTAATATTTGACTGGTTTTGAAAAAAAAAGTTATCCAGATGCATTTTGACTCTATCTAAATCGTTAAATGTTTTTCATTGCAATGAGTTCTGTAGAGACAAAAACCAGTGGCAATCGGATGGCGCTGTATCAGGAGAACATTGTGGATGGAATAAGAAAACCCTGCCAAGTCCATGTAACTTTGGGTAGCGAAAGATACATGTGTGTGGGCATTGTCTTCTTGGAACACTAACCCTTTCCTGTTGGCAATCTCCGGCCTCATTTCTTTGATATTTTTTGGTTCAAATTAGTCAGCTGACGACAGTACACATCAGAGTTAATGATCTGGTTTTGTGGAGAAGCTCATAATAAATAATGTCCTTATGATCGCACCAAACACAAAGCACAACTTTTTGGGCATGGATATTCGTCTTTCGTTGCCGTTTGGAGTGGGGGAGTTCCTTACGCAAACTCCAGGATCTTTTTCGCACTACTTTTTCGTACATAATCCATTTTTCATCTCCACTCACAAGTTGCTTCAAAAAGGGTATGCTTTCATTCCATTTCAAAAGCATATCACAAACGGAACACCGGTCCAAGCAGTTCTTTTCTGAGATTTTGTGAGGGACCCATACAATATAGCGAGAAATGTATCCTAGCTTTACTAGGTGTTCATGGGCCGTAATTTAGAAACTTCCAGCTCCTCTGCAAGTTCTCTAGTCGTGATATTTGAGTTTCCTTCAACTTTTGCTTTCAAAATTTCTTTATCCAATTTTGAAGGTCTTCCACTGCGACTGTCATCTTCCAAGCTAAACTCTCCAGCTTGAAATTTTTCAAACCACCTTTGAACATTTGATTCAGCTACCGCGTCATCACCAAAATCTTCCCAAATGTTTTTGTAAGTCTTTGCAGCATTTTCTCCTTTTTTTTTTTAAATGCGAATATGATATTTTTGCTGATCCATTTCAAATGTCAATAAAGGGTAACCGGAATGAAAGATGAATCTATTTTTAGTTAGGAACAAAGGAGAGATGAACTACCACTTCAAGCAATGCCGAGATTTTAACTATGTTACGTTTCAGGTGTGTTCAATGAGGCGTTAAAATATTTAGCTTAAAAACGCTCAGAACTTTCCGGACAACTTAATATTAGATACAGCTGACAAATTAAAACATTATAATTATCTCCGAGACACAAGAGGCGTACCTCGATATATATTGAGGTGACAAGGGAATAAGCGACTATCTTATAAACTTCATTTGCTTACAGTTGTTTTTACCATAAGATGTAATGGATTCATAGATGAGAGCCTGAGTAACATCTTATAGGTTTATCGGAAACTCAAATATGAAGTTCAATGCTTTTGAGAAAGGAATTACACACACACACACACACACACACACACACACACACACATGGGGTGACACCGGTAGGTAGTGATGTGGAGGGATACAACTTATAACCAATTCAAATATCCTTCTTCGAATCTGTAAGGAAGCAATTCACTGTAATTTGTCATGGAGACATTTCGCTATGGACAAATGGGTGTAAATACACCGAGACAGCTCATAGCTCCGCCTAACCAGACTGTTGGATGCGTGCTCCTCGGAATAGTTATCTACTCTTCAGCAGCAGGGGTCTGAAAGCCAGACGCTGCGAACTGACACGAAAGACAGTTCCTTCTTATGATACACACACACACACACACACACACACACACACACACACACACACACACACACACATATCTAATTACAAACAAGAACAGCAAAAGTCATGTTATTACACCAGTTTACAATTGTTTCATACGAACTGCAGCTTATCTTGCTGTAATATAGCAAGATAGATGAGATCGAATTGCGGTGAAACAATAATAAATTGATGTAATACAAAGACTTCTTTACTCCTTTCTTCTCGTTTGCAATTATAAAATCTCAACAGCTCTTCGCGGATTTCTCAGACACGTGTATGATAAAACACTCACCAGATGGCTGTGACCCGTAGGTGAGCTTAAAAGGGCACACCCTAGAATTAATACTTAAATGAAATCATTATTATTGTTGTTGCCAAGGCGGTTAGCAGCCAGAATCGTTAGCGCGCTGGACGAATTGTTCAGCGGTATTTCGCCCGACACTACGATCCGAGTTCAAATTCTGTCGAGGTCTACTTTGCCTTTCATCCTTTCGAGGTCGATAAATTAAGTACCAGTGAAACACTGGGATCGATGTAATCGACTACTCCCCTCCCAACAAATTTGAGGCCTTGTGCCTCTAGTAGAAAAGATTAATGTTGTTGCTGCTGTTGTTTTTAATATGGGTGTTATGATGCGTACATCCAACCTAAAGTACTTATTTTGCTTCGTAAACTTTTGGTCATCTTGTTCATCCAGTCGCATGGCAACGAGACACTGACTCTTTCTCTGTCTTTATATGAGCTAAATGTTTGTTTATTCGCAACATTGCTTTCAGGTACCTATTACTACAACATACACACATATACATATATATATATACATACATCATACACATCTACATACGTGCACATTTACAGAAGCAATGTGACGTAAACAGAATTAAAATTGTGATTGTACTCATACACACAAACACACACACACACACACACACACACACATATATATAGTGTTAAATATATTGTTCTGAGTGTGCGTGCGTATGTGTGTGTATGTGTATGTCTGAGTGTGTGTGAGTGTCTGTTTGTGTGTGTGTTCCTTGCTTTATATTTTTCGATTCAGTAGGATCAAAACAAGGAATTATTTAAAGAAATCATTTGAAAATTGAAAATGTCATAGGAGAGATGTGAGAATCGTTTGAAAGGTTATTCCAAAAATTAAGAAACAAAAAAATGTATATCCTCTAAGTAGAGACGGAATAAAACTAATAAAAAAATAATTTTATAATATAAAAAATAATAAAATAATCGCAAATAAATTAGAAATTTTTGCAGATAAAAGAAATCGTTTGATAGAAAACTAAATTAAAATAAAATATAATAAAACATTAATTCACGATTTAATGAATTTAACAGAAAAAATTTGTAGTGACCAGAAATCAGTTGAAATTATTCAGGAAGAGTCCGAAAATAGACGAGAAACAAAACATATTTATTGAGTAGATGCTCAGATGATTGGTAAACATGTTCATTATAATATATGTGATGTAGACGGCGTGTCTCGATATCATATTAGTACGGTGTAAAGACATGGGGGAGATGGGAATGGAGGATAACCGCGGAGGGGCTCAAGCAAAAAAAAATTTTTTTAAATGACGATTATAGATGTGGGTTCGAGTGAGATGGAAAACCTTTGCTTTGCTTTTCTTTTCTTTCTAAAAGGGTTTTAAACCCAATGTTTACATGTTTTTATATATAACTGTTCTCACTTCGAGTTCCATCGTTAAAAAAGAATTATTTTAGTTCTCTCGAAGTTTCTAGATTCTCAGAAAGTAAAATATATTTGAAGTGATTTCATATAGGGAGGTTAAGTAGGTCGAAGGATCGGTTTACAGGATGGTTACTCACATTCGAAGACAAATATAAACCCAATGACAAAGGTATAACAGAATCTCCAGGGTGCGTTATGCCATATATTACAGTACTGGGTGTAGTTCTGTGATCAAATCGCACCGAGCTCAACTTGGCCATCCTATCCCTGAGGGTCGATAAAGTACCGTTCTAGGACAGAGCTCGATAATTACCTTCCCATTGCCATGCAGGTGTGTGTGAGTGTGTGTGTGAGTGAGTGTGTGTGTGTGTGTGTGTGTGTGTGTGTGTGTGAGTGTAGGTCTGTGAGTGAGTATCACGAAGGCTAGAGATGAGAGCGATAAATTACCTTGCTCATGTTATAAGGACATAAAGTGTGTCGGTAGCCAGCTGGAAAAGATGTTTTCCTGGGGCTAAACAGCAGTAACATCGTCCTGTATAGGACTGCCACATTCTGTTGCCAAATAAACTTTACTATATGCATATATATATATATATATATATATATATATATATATATATATATATATATATATGTGTGTGTGTGTGTGTGTGCGTATGTGTGTGTGTATGTATATGTAGGTATGTATATATATTTATGTTTATATTATATGGATATATGTTGTACATACAACATATATACACAGGCACACACGCATACATGTACGCATTTATATATCTATCTATCTATCAATCTATGACTATGTGCTAATGACCATCGGTCTGTCTGTCTGTAAGTGTGTATGTACGTACATACGTATGTATGTATGTATGTATGTATGTATGTATCTATGTAGGTAGGTATGTAGGCAGGCAGGCAGGTAGGTAGGTAGGTAGGTAGGTAGGTAGGTAGGCAGGTAGGTAGGTAGGTAGGCAGGTATGCAGGCAGGTAAATGTAGCATAGATTGAAGAAGGGAATTGTAAGCTAAAATGTAAGACGAAAATAGATATAAAAATAGGAATAACGCCCAAGCGATACAAAATCTCGTTTACCGTGATTACATCATTTCGGGTGAAGATCAAAATAGTTTTGATAAGCATTGCAGGGAATCTTTGTAGAGTTATATATTTTAAAAATTCATATTTGTGAATAGATGAACAGATTATTCCAGTTTTCTTGCAGGGGGGAAAAATGATAGGGATGAAAAATAAAATGACTAAGATTTGAAAAATGCAAAATATACGATATGTTCTAAGGAAAAGAAAATATTTAGAATTTGGAACATGCCTTCAAACTTCAAACAAAAAAAAAAAAGGAAGAGAAGGCAAAAGAAAACTGAAAGTGAAGATATAGAAGAGAAAGATAATATAAAACTGAAGATTTAGCGAAAGAAACGTGGTTTCTATTGGGGTTTTATGAAAGAAAGTAGTGATTTATGCGGATTTGTTAACTGTAGAAAGCAAGGCTATCGTATATTTTTAGAAAGAATATATTTGTGAAGCATTCGACTCGAGATTAAAGTGGCTGTTTTGATTCCCTAGAGATATATCTTTTTATCATTTATCTATTGCTTTTTCAGTCATGAAACTGCGGCCATGCTGGAGTAACACCTTGAAGAATTTTAGTCGAACCAATCGACCCTACTTATTTGTATCGGTTATTTTTATATCGGTCTCTCTTGCCGAGCCGCTATATTATGGGCTTGTAAACATCACAACACCGGTTCTCAATTGTAAGAGGATACGATTCCCCCCCCCCCGCGCGCGTGCACACATACACACACGCACACACGCGCGCACACACGCGCGCACACACGCGCGCACACACATATATAACGGGTTTCTTTCAGTTTCCGTCAACCAACACTCCTTACAAGGCTTTGGTCGGCCCGAGAATATAGCAGAAGACATTTGACCAAGATGCCACACAGTGGAACTGATCGTGGAACTATACGGTTGAGAAATATGTATATATATATATATATATATATATATATATATATATATATATATATATATATATATATATATATATATATATATATATGAGTGGCTTATTAGAAATTTAACAACCCAAAGGCAACTTTATAGACGTCACTAACGTGACAGCGAGTACTAAGTGGTATCGGCATTGCTAGAAATAAGCGTCAAATCGACTCAATAGCCATAAGAGCACTAACTTAATGACTGACAAGGGAGATAAACTCCCTTTGCAGACATACCCACATCACCAGTGATTTCGAATTTTGATGCAGAGCATCTTAATTCTCATCAGTGGCTCTTACTGTACCTAGGTTTAAACTCAATTTGCCTTGTCAACTTATAAGAAAACCGTTGAAATCATACGCTGATTTCAGAAACAGCAAAAGTGAAAACTATAAATAATATGAGTGGCTTATTAACAATTTAACAACTTATAAATGTAGCCTCACGTGGACTTTTGGCGATTTTTCCCTCTTTCTTCCTTGTTTCCCTTTGGACTTTCCTGTTTTTCCTGTTTCTGAAGAAGAGTTAAGTTCGAAACGCAAAACAAATTACTCTCTTCTTTCTCCGAGCGTCGTACTAATACATTGCTTGTGCTACGTCCCCACGTTTGTTTTTTTTTCTTTTTCTCTGTTTTTTTTTTTTAATTGACTATATATATATATGTACTGGAAGTAGAAAATGCTTTAAGTTGTATTTTTCTTTCACCCACAAAACATCTACATTTTGCTTGTTTCAGTCTCAGGACTTGGGCCTTGCTGGATCATCGTCTTGAAGGATTTAGTAGAACAAATTGAAGCTAGTACGTCCTTTACGGTTTGGTGCTATAAGGGATTGGTAAATCAAAGAAATTATATCGAGGAATGGTTTGTGTAGAATACACTAAAATTATACAAGGTGCAGCAAACGAGCCCAGATTCACCATCTTTGATAAATGTTTCAGTACCAAACGCACAATGTGCTCCGATCTCAACAATAATGGTAAGGTATCGGTTTTAGATTTAGAATTTTGGTACAAGACCAGGAATTTTGTGGGAGGGTGCTAGTCAATTACATCGACCCAGTGTTCAACTGGTACTTAATTTATCGACCCCCGAAAAGATGAAAGGCAAAGTTGACCTCGGCAGAATTTGAACCCAGAACGTACAGACAGATGAAATACCGCTGAGCATTTCGTCCGACGTGCTAACGATTCTGCCAGCTCACCGCCTTAAAATGAACTGTAAGATATTAACTATTGTCTTGGAGCGGTGCTTACAATACGTTTACTGTTGAAATGTTTATCAACATGGTGTACCCCGTACTAAATCCCTGGCAGCACAATTATACAGATATACGAAATCTAACAGAACAAACGAGAACATTTCGAATGAAGTTAACCGTCAAATTGGAAATTAAGTGATACAAGATTAAACAGAAAAAGCATGAAAATAAGGAATCTTAAGATAGAATTTGGAATACAGTAATGTAAGTCAGATCTCGACAGGATGTAATTATCTCAAACTAAATGGCAGTTAGAATCCATATAAAGAGAGAAATAAGATAATTACGGTAGAACTTAGAAAATACTCAATAAAAACACGAGTATATTTTAAAATCGCATCAAGGAACAGATTAAAAGGAACAAAACGTTTTCTTTTGATAATGAAGTAATTAGGTACAAAACATGGTTGGAAAAAGGCAGCGGATAGAAGATAAGGAAAATCACATCAGTTGAAAAAGAGTCAAATTGTACGAAATATAGAAAATAACAATGCAGTAATGATATAAGTTAAAGAAATACGGCTTTATAAGAAAAAAACCTAATCTTTAAAACTATAATCTATCAAATGGGAGATTAAAAATGCTGATTATGGATTCGATTGAGAACCAGGATCGTTCTAGATGCAGTTGCAGCGGTTCGATATAACTCTACATGTCAGCAATATTCAGATATAGGGTAAGGGCTGAAGAATTGTTTCGTTGCCCTGCATGCATCTCAGGCAACCTCGGTCGAGTGATCTAATATGCTTGTAGAGTTTAGTCGAACAGAGAATGCTAGGACTCCTTTACCATTGTCAGCCTCAGTCACAGATTAATTAGCTTCATAAACACACTCATTGTTGTCGACTGTGTGGGCGGTGGCATCATACTCGAGTCGTGAGATAAACATTCGGTTCAATTAGCCATATACTCTACAACATGTATTGCGCACTCCTCTCTCATTAGTGCGACACAATCCAATTTTCGGATAAGAATATATAATAATGCAATACACACACACACACACACACACACACACACACACACACACACACACACACACACACACACACATATATATATACATGGTGTGGTGAATATATTGTCATCTAAATTACACAAAAATGAAAATAACACTGACATCTCATCTTAATAGATATATTTACCAAAGTTACATAAAAAAAATTTGAAATACTAAAGAATAAATTTATTCAATAAAATTGTCATTGACTTTAATTACGGCCTCCAGACCACTTCGGAAAGACCTGCAACTTTTCTGGAGGACAGTGATTGCTGTCATAACCCTTGCCTTCAGTTCATCTTTGGTGTTACAAGGAGTTTTGTTGGTCTCTCGCTCAACTGTACCCTACACATAATAATCAAGAGGGTTGCAGTCTAGGGAGTTAGGTGGCCAGATATTAGGGGTGATGTGGTCGTAGAAATTGTCTGACAGCCTTGATTGAGTTCTCTTGCTTGTGAGGCATGGTGCAGAGTCCTGTTGCCAGACATAGAGTCTTCCAGCAGCCACCCTCTTGACCCAGGGCGCACTACCTCCTCCAGGTACTTGATGTAGGCCTCCGTGTTAGGTCTGAGGCGGTGTAGGAAGTTGAATGGCGGCATAACGTCGCCATTACTAGTGATCACTCGAAACACCATGATGTTGACTAGATGTTTGATTTTTATCACTCCGGTTACATGTTTTGTGGGTACGGCAAGCCAACAGTTGTTCTGCGTGTTCACCATCTGTTCGTATTGGAGCTTCCGGTGCGAATTCCAAGCAGTACTGCATGTCATTTCCAAATTCCTGGTAGAATGAATTGCGTCATGGTGTCGTTTTGTCTTACAGATGATGCCCAACTGACCCTACTATATTGTGTACTCAACGAAATCAAAAACAAAGAATGCGCATGCGTGAATGTAAAAATAAAAATGGCAACAATTCACCCATCGCAGCTTCTATATGTATGTATGTATGTATGTATGTATGTATGTATGTATGTATGTATATATATATATATATATATATATATATATATATATATATATATATATATATATATATATATATATATATATGCGACCGGCTTCTTTCAGTTTCCGTCAACTAAATCCACTCATAAAGCCTTGGTCGGCCCGAGGCGACTCTTGCCTGAGATGTAACGCAACGGAACAGAACTCAGCACCATGTGGTTTGGAAGCAAGCTTCTTAACACACAGTCGTTGATACACAACCCATTAAAATGTCTGAATGGTTATGTCTGGAACGCCTGTGACCAGAGATCGAATTCTAATCAAGTTTCCTGTTGCTTATTTCCTATAAAAGCGGCAATAACAAATCAAATACATGAAGATGCAGCCATGTTCCAACGAATCAATAATTAGGTATTGAACAGTTATTGAACTATTCCGTCAATATATGAAATATTTAAATAAATAAATTCAAATATATATTTGAAATCCCTTGAATGAAATATCTATAAAACTGAACAGTTTCCTGTTCTTGCGATTAATGTTGTTTTCTACGATGTTTTTCACGTGTTCATTCTTTCTGGTTTATATTTAGTTATTTAGCTATTTATTTTAATAACAAAATGTTTTTAAGATTAAACTTCAATCGGCTTTCAATGTTTTCTTTTTTAGAGCATAAACTAATCAGATCTGCATTGCCAAAAATAAATAAAATAAATAAATAAAAGATGATTTATTGGAGAGGGAAATAGGCAAAGACTACGTCCTGCAGTCATAACAAAACCAAAAGGATTAATATTAGCTGAAAATTAGCTTTGATAATAAACGTGTGTTCAACATAAAAATTGGTCACTGACGGTTTTGGTATGAACCCCTAAGTGACCCAGTAATACTAATCGATAATCAAAATAGAACTCCATCTTCAGCAAGCAGATGGTCTTTAAGTAGTTTATATATTCCCTTTCCTTCATTTTCAATCAAATACATAATACCTGTCATTCGAAAAGAAAAAAAAAATTAATATGAAAATCTAATAAGCCTCCAAGGAAAAGATTTATAGAAATAACAGAACGCACAGCGGGCATCTTTTTTATTATTTTAAGTCCTGCTTCTAGCTACTAAAATATTTTCAAATATCTAATTGTCGATATAAGTATTTTACGTCATAAGAACAAAGAAACTTCGAGATACGTGCAATAATTCGTTTTAACGGTGGAATTCGAAGTAGATAAAGCTGTAGATAATAACATATAATCATTGGGTTAAGATCCTTTGGAAGAGAAAAAGTCGAAGGCTACCAGTTGAATTCGAGACCACAGACTCTGTAAACATGACAGATGTTCAACCATTGGAGCAAAGCAATTTTACAAATTTCACAATCCGT
>NC_142933.1:107459289-107471789 GCF_046866305.1 Octopus bimaculoides
AAATATGAGGCCTTGTGCTTCCAGCAGAAAGGTTTGTAGTTATGATAAATGTAATATTTTGATTAATGATACTGAAAATATCAAAAACGAGGCTAGCTAATTTAATGTGCTAATAATTTTAATGAATTAATTATCATAACATTAATGTGATACTTCGTGTATACCTACTTTTGCACCCCTTGTATATCCCCACACCCAAAAATGACAAAATTGCACTTGTGCCTAAAATTTGAAACTAATTAAACACTGCTCTTATTGCATTACTGCACTACATGCATACCTGCATAAATTCATACATACAGATATATCTATATCTGTGTGTATATATATATGTGTATATATATATATATATATATATATATATATATATATATATATATATATATATATATATATATATATATATATATATATATATATATATATATATATATATATATATATATATATATATATATATATATATATATATATATAGATAGATAGATAGATAGATATAGATAGATAGATAGATAGATAGATAGATAGATAGATAGATAGATAGATAGATAGATAGATGTATATATATATATATATACATATACATACATACATACATACATATATATATATATATATATATATATATATATATATATATATATATATATATATATATATATATATATATATATATATATATATATATATATATATATATATATCCCCTTCTCCCTAGCTCTCCTGTGTGACCGATCTGTCCGGCATTCGCCATGATAGATCGCTAGCCACTACACATTCTTTATTTTCTCTCCTTCTTTCTTTATGTGTTCCTTTCTGTCAAAGAGCGTAGGCTCGAAACGTTAAAGTTTTTTTCACTTCCCGAGCGTTAAACTAATATAACACACCTGCCTTCGTCTTTTGTTTTTTTTTTTGCGAATCCATCTATATATATATAGAGAGAGAGAGAGAGAGAGCGGGATAGATAGATAGATAGATAGATAGATAGATAGATAGATAGATAGATAGATAGATAGATAGATAGATATAAACATCTAATGGCCAGAAGTTTAAAAATGATTCAAAAGTCGAGAGTTTAGTGCTCTTATCAGCTTTGAAATGCTCGGACGACGAGTCATTTAATCACTTCTGCTGAATTCAAAACATGAGCTCTATTTCTTCTATTTGATTTACCAAACCCATATATATGTGTGTCTGTCTGTCTATCTATCTATCTATCTATCTATCTATCTATTTATCTTTCTATCTACACACACACACACACACACACACACACACACACACACACACACACACACACACACACACACACACACACACACACACACACACACACACACACACACACACACACACACACACTGGATGGATGAGAAATTCTTTCCGCTAATACTATTCTCATTTTCAGAGTCTAAAGTGACGCAGATGTTATCTACAAAAACAACGGACAAACAATTAACATTTCCTGAAAGAGCCTTTTGTGTATAAGTTTGTTGATTTTCCTGACTGTAAGTTAGATTACATTAATGCATACACACAGTTTTATTATTGGAATGGGCCTCTTCTAAACTTACACTTGTAGTCCGTAGGAGTGGAGAGGGAGTGAGGTGCCTGCCTCAGTTGTCTTCGGTGGTCGGTGCGAACAGGATGTGTTGAGTTCCTCGGTTGTCCCTGAGCGGAACTATCCGATTTAGGGGGAATTTTTATTGTTTAATTCTATTGTTAATTGTTATTGTTATTTATTTCATACACAATATTCTTTTTTACTCTCGGTACAAGACTTGAAATTTTGGAGAAGGGTGCCAGTCGATTACATCGACCCCAGTATACAACTGGTACTTAATTTATCTACCCCGAAAGGATGAAAGGCAAAGTCGACCTCGGCGGAATTTGGACTCAGAACGTAAAGACAGATGAAATACCGCTCAGCATTTCACCCGGCGTGCTAACGTTTCTTCCAGCTCGCCGCCATATTTCATACAAGATATTGTGCCAAACCTCACTTCTCCCTTGTGTTGCATTGTTCTTATTTCTTTTGTGTTCAGCCTTTGTGGCCAATAAAGGCATTATTATTATTATTATTATTATTATTATTATTATTATTATTATTATTATTATCATCATCACCATCATCATCATCATCATCATCATCATCATCATCATCATCATCATCATTAATATTATTATTATTATTATTATTATTATTATCATCATTATTATTAAGGTAGCGAGCTGGCAGAAACGTTAGCAGGTTGCACGAAATGCTTAACGGTATTTCGTTCGTCGCTACGTTCTGAGTTCAAATTCCGCCGAATTTGGCTTTGCCTTTCATCCTTTTAGTGTCGATAAATTAAGTATTAGTTGTGTACTAGGTTGATCTAATCGACTGGCTCCCTCCCACAAAATTTCAGGACATGTACCTAGAGTAGAAAGGATTATTATTATTACTATTTATTTATTTACCGATTTATTTATTTATCTATTTATTTATTTATTTTGGTTTGGCTGAGATCCCGTCTTATTCCTGGTAAGATTTATGTGGGTAACGGCTTACTACCTGCAACCTAAGGTATCCCCAAGTTTTCAGCAGTCTTTCAAGTGCTTAGGACCCCCCCCCCACCACCACCACAATGACCACCCATTGTTAATCTTTGCTGTACCTATTATTCAAGCGAGCTTGCAGAATTGTTAAAAGGCCGGCAAGTGCGAAGCGGTGTTTCGTCTGTTCTTACGTTCTGAGTTCAAATTCCGCCGAGGTTGATTTTGCCTTTCATCATTTTGGGGTCGATAAATAAAGTACCAGTCTAGTACTGGATTCGATATGATCGACTTACCTTCTCCTCCCAAATTTCAAGCCTTGTGCCTTTTCCCTTCATCACAGGTTTTGTTGGAGCTCCTGGAGTCTTGCATGCGTAGCGGGCTTGCTACTTGCAGCCTACGGTACCATACTATTCGTTCTTTTCACTTTATTATTATTATTGTTCAGTAGTTTTATTTTTATAACGTGCTTTCACTTCACTACCGAGCGCAGCTCTGTGCGCCTTGGGTATGTGCTGTGGTTTGCTGTGGTGCTCTTATGGTTACTGTATTGAAAGTGTTTTGCGTAGGATGTGTGCAGTGCACAGTAGTGCAATTTTCTGTATGTCATATATATTTGTAAGTCCTGATGTTTTTGTTATGTATTTGTCTGATTTTTTTTTTATTATACCTAAGGCACCTACTATGATAGGAATTGTTTCTGTTTTTAGATTCCACATTCGAGTTATCTCTATTTCCAGGTCTTTGTATTTTGAAAGTTTTTCCATTTCTTTTAGAGAAACGTTGTCATCTGCTGGTATTGATACATCAATTAGAAAGCATTTTTTTTTCTTCATGATCTTTGACAACTATATCTGGTCTATTTGCCTTAATTTCTCTATCTGTGTGTATTGGCATATCCCAGAGTATGGTTGCTTTCTCGTTTTCTGTGACCTTTTCTGGCGTGTGTTTATACCATCTTTTTTCTGTTGTTATTCCATAGTGTTGGCATAGCTTCCAGTGTATATAGGTCCCAGCTCTGTCGTGTCTGTGAATATATTCCTTCTTAGCCAGGACTGGGCAGCCAGAGATAATATGATTTATTGTTTCTTGTCCATCTCCACATATTCTACAGTTACTTGCTATGTTTCTTTTCATTATATATTTTTGGTAATTTCTGGTGGGGAGGCTTTGGTCTTGTGCAGCAATTAAAAATCCTTCAGTCTCTGCTTTGAGTCATGAGCTTCTCAACCATTGCTGGGATTTTTCTCTGTCTATTTCTTTCGCATTTAGTTTAGCCCAGTATTTACCATGTAGGGGCTTTTCTTGCCATCGTTTTATCATGGTCCGTTGCTGTTCTAGTTTTAGTTTGGATTTCATTTGTTTTATAGCTTTTGTTGTTTCTTCTTCTTCGTATTTGTTAGGTAGTATGATTTCTTGTTTGTATTTGTCAGCTTCCTTAAATACTGAAAACAGTTATTTGTTTTGCTCGTGTTTTGTGGCTATTTGTATTAGTTTTCCTTGCTTCTGGAGTAGGTATTTTTGCAGTCCTATGGTGGTTATTCTATAATAGTTTTCCAGCTGTATAAGACCCCTGCCACCTTCTGTGCGTTGTATATATAGCCTTTCTATGTCAGATTTTGGGTGGTGCATCCTATATCCTGTCATTATTTTTCTTATTGCCTTTGCACAGTTTCTAACACTAGAGATGTATTACGGTGTCAACTGTTCACTACCAGTCAACTAAGGTAACACCTCTTATTATTTCAGCACCTTCCGGAGTATTCGAGCGGTTCCAAGCACTACTGTTTTCTGCAAGTGCTCCACCCTTATTGCAGCCCCTACTTGTTCCACGTACTTCTCAAGATTTTTGCTCACTGTTTCCAGGACTCCGGCAATTATTGGTACTACTGCTACCTCTTTCATCGACCACAACTACTTAACGTCCCAAGCTAACCTATTATATCTATCGACTTTTCTTTATTTCTTATCGCAAACCTTGTTGTCAGCTGGGCATGCTATGTTTATGATCCAGCATAGTCTGTTTTCTTTCTCAATTAAGACTATGTCTGGCTTCCTATTCTATTATTATTATTATTATTATCATCATCATCATTACCATCATCATCATTATTATTAATATTATCATTGTTATTATTATTATCATATATGTACGTATATATAATGCTATATGTTAGCCATTTACATATGCCTGAGTGAATTTATGTGTGTGTATGTATGTGTGTATGTGATTGTGTGTGTGTGTGTATATATGTGTGTGTGTTATGTATGCTATATGTTTATGTGCATGCTTTTATGTGTTGAACTACGTTTAAAAGCTCCCGCTTTGGTTTCTTTCTCCCTCTCCCACTAAGCACTCAGGACTGCACGTTCGCACACACACACACACACACACACACACACGCATACACACATACATACAAACGGAGAGAGAGAGAGAGAGAGTGTGACAGAGAGTAAAAGAGAGAAATTAATGTGTACATTCGTTTCAAAGCAGATTTAATAACATAACATTACACTCTTCTTACTTTTAAATTAATAACAACAACAACAACAACACTAATAACGATAATAATAATAATAATAATAATAATAATAATAATAATAATAATAATAATAATAATGATGATAATAATAATAATAATAATAATAATAATAATAATAATAATAATAATAATAATAACAATAATAATATCAATAGACTTAACAATAGTAATAACACGAATGGATTTTTATATATATGTATATATATGTGTGTGTGTGTGTGTGTCTGCATATGTGTATGCATGTATGTATGTATGTATGTATTTATGTGTGTATTTATGCATGTATGTGTATGCATATATATATGTGTGTGTGTCTGTGAGTGTGTGTCTGTGCGTGTGTATGTATATATATATATATATATGTGTGTGTGTGTGTGTGTGTGTGTGTGTGTGCGTGTGTATCTCTGCATATGTGTATGCATGGATGTATGTATGTATTTATGTATATATTTATGCATGTATGTGTGTGTGTCTGCGTGTGTGTGCATGCATATATGTGTGTGTGTTTGTATCTCTGTGCATTTGTGTGTATGTATGTATATATATGTGTAGGTGTGTGTATATGTGTACGTGTGTGTATGTATGTATGTATGTATGTATGCGTGTGTGTATATTTGTAGTTTTTTATGCATATTCATATTTGTATATATTTTGCCATTTTGTCTTTCTCACATGTAGATAGTCTTCAGTTTCATTATTGAAAAATGCTTTCATAACACAAACATCGGCTCAATGCGAATATCACAAATACACGAGTGATGGGAACACAAGTGGGATAAAGGTGAGAGAGAGAGAGAGAGAGAGAGAGAGAGAGAGAGAGAGAGAGAGAGAGAGGTAGAGAGAGAGAGGTAGAGAGAGAGAGGTAGGTTGAGAGAGAGAGAGAGAGAGAGAGATTAATGGATGCCATTTGTTAAAGTCTACGTTTTATGTTGCTAAAATAAGTTGATGTAAATTGTAAATGGTAAGATTTGATTTATGTATATATAAATTGGACTGGACATCCGTAAATATATGCATTCGTTCATATCTATGTGTGCATGTGTGTGTGCGTGTGTGTGTGTGTGTGTGTGTTCTTGTTCTATTTCATTGTGCTTGAACACACAGATATAGGCATATACATACACACTAGACATATACATACATACATGCATACATACATACATACATACATACACACACATATATATATATATGTATACATATACATATATATATATATGTATGTATGTATATTCATTTATAATCATATAATACATACATGTAAATATATATATATATATATATATATATATATATATATATATATATATATATATATATATATATATATATATATATATATATATATATATATATATATAGAAAGGTAGATAGATAAATATAGATAGAGATATTGATATACATGTACATATATATGCATATATATTTATATACATATATGAATATGTAGGTAAATATATATATATATATATACATATTTACACACGCACACAATCACACACATACACACACACGCACGCACTCACTCACGTACGCACACACACACACACACACACACACACACACACACACATATATATGCATGTACGTATATACCAGTATGAATACTCGACAATTAGGTAAATATAGAAATATGCATAACGATATTTAGTGAAAACGTACATGTGTGTCAGAGAAGCTTGGCGAAAATTTTGTATGATTATTTCTTACATAAATACGCACACACACACACACACACACACACACAAATACACTTATGTAACCGCGTATGAGTGTTTATAATATATATGTATATGCGTGTGAATGTATGTACGCGTGTGGCTACGACTGTGCTTGTATTGGTGTAATGTGTATATATTTATTATCCTGGTTCACAAGTACCTATAAGTGCTCTCATTTCACTGTATATGAATATGTATTCAGATAAACAGAAACACACACACACACACACACACACACACACACACATAAATATATAGAGAGAAGCATACATACACTCATACAGAGAGATGGTGAAGGATAGGGATAGAAGCAGAGGCGAACACTAAATTTGTTCTAGACATAAACGAATTCTTACATATTTGCTAAATATAAGTCCAAGATACAATAAAATAGTTTTAAACAGATAAAGTAAAAACGAAATCAATAACAGGATAGACTTTAGAATATATTATTAAACATTGTAGACGAACAAAAGACGGGGAGCAGAGATATAATAAGATAAGGATGGAAATTCTCGTATATATATTTCAATGAATTCGGATTCAGGTATCTAGATGGATATAGATAGATAGACATATAGATAGATAGATAGATAGATAGGTTTCTTTATTAGCCACACAGGGCTCAACACAGAGGGGACAAAATACAAATGTAGAGTTTTTCTTTTCGAGGGGGTCGAAAACAAAGCAGAAAAAAAACAAAAGTGGGGACAACGATGAAAAAAAAAAAAAAAAAAAAAAAAAAAACATCGCAAAACGTTTGGGGTATTTACAAAAAATACGAAAAATACAAAAAATTCCCAATAAATGGGGAGGTTATCCGTGGAAAGAAAAACCTACGAAAAGACCACGGTAACCTCGGTCTTTAGCGTCACAGTTTGTTAAATAAAATTTCTCTGTTTACAAAATTTTAAAACGTTTTATAGAATCATGGTCAAGGTGGCTTCGTCATTTATACGTGCCATTCTTGCTACATGTATCCATCTTTTTTCGAAACATTTGCTAGACAACACTTGCCTCTCTACTCTCACCTTCCTTTTCAAGTGATACTTGAAAAAGTTGATGAGAGATTGACCAGAGAGGAAAGTATTTGTCTCTAATCCTTTCAGACGCGTCCACCAGATGCATTCTTTGGCCATAGCCACAAGTACGATAAATACAGCTCTTCCTTCCCGTTTAAAGGAAGGAGGCGTGACGATATTGACGATAGACTCGGTTGATAAACCGACTCGTCCCACACGCGACAGCAGTCGTTCGACATAAGCCCACAGCTCCGAAATGGTTGGACACTGCACGAGTGCGTGCAGAACGGTTTCATCGCTCTGACCGCATCTCGGGCAGGTCGGCCCCACATTTCGCGAGCCGTGTCTATAGAGCTTATCCCGAACGGGTAGCGCCTCTCGGTAACACTGTCAGGCCAGGGATCTCTGGAAGTTGTCCATAGGTCCCGGCCCGAAAGTCGTCCTGAACAGGCGGGTCAGGTATTCCTCGTCGACGCCCAGGTTCGCCCCGAGATCGTCGTCGTACCTGCCCTCCACTAATCCCCTATAGAATGACTTCGCTGTGATGCAGCCGCTCAAGGTCGACCCGGGACGGCAAAGTTGTTGCAGAGCAACGCGACACTCACGGTGCCATTCGCCATTCCTCGGCCTCTTTTTGATCCACGACTGCAGCTCGGTCATGGAGACGAGCTGCGGGAAAGCGCGTCGCACAAACGGCGACCACACCTGCTCACCGTCGTCTACGTAGAGCCGGAGATGTCGCAGTCTCAGCGCATGTCTGCGCATCATCAACCACGGCATGCCCAGCCCTCCTTTCAGCGGGTGTTGGCAACAAACGGATCGCCTCACCATCGGAACGCTTCCTTTCCACAAAAAGCGGAAGAGGATGCGCTCCATTTCGGTGATGGCGCGATCGGGACAAAGCACGACGGTCAGGCGGTATTCGATGACGGACGCGATGTACGCGTTCGCCACCTCCGCCCGACCTTTTAGGGACAGCTTCCTCTCGGACCATTGCCGGCAGAGAGTGGCCACCCTACTCGTTATCTCGTCCCAGTTCTTCTCCGTTTGCAGGTCCGGACCGAACCAGACTCCGAGCAACTTGACCGGACCGTCCGTCCAGCGTCCCACTACTGAGGTGCTGCCGGACGGTATGGGCTTGCTTCTCCAGGTGCCGAGCAGCAAACCCACCGACTTATCCCGGTTGATTTTCGCTCCCGTCACCGCTTCGTAGTCTTTCAGCGTCTCGCCGACAAGCTCGATGTGCTCGTGGCTAGACGCTATGACGGTGACGTCGTCCGCGTATGCCGACACGCTCGTCCCGCACCCCAGTTCTCGCGGGATGCCCCTCAGCGTCGCCAGCTTCCGCAGTAGTGGCTCGAGAGTCAATACGTACAGGAGCGGCGACAGGGGGCATCCCTGACGAACCGAACGTGCAATGTCGAAGGGTCCCGATAGACGTCCATTGACGCAAACAACCGAACGGATGCCTGTGTACAAGGCAGCCATCCAGCCGCGGAAAACGGGACCGAAGCCGGCCGCTTCGAGGACGGCCTCCAAGTATCGATGGTCTACCCTATCGAAAGCTTTCGATTGATCCAAATTGATCAGGGCCCCACCCATGCCAGGTTCCTTAACTACCCTCTCTATGATGTAGCGCATCAGATGGGGGTTGTCATGGATGCTCCGGCCCGGCACGGCGCACGTCTGCTCCGTGCCGACCAGTTTCTCGATGACAAGCGCCAACCGCTTGGCTAACACCTTGGCCAAAATTTTCATGTCTGCATTGAGCAGAGTGATGGGCCTAAAGTTATCTATGGCGTCCCCCTTGTTTGGATCTTTCTTCAGCAGCGTTACCGCTCCTCGGCTCACAAAACCGGGAATGCTCCCGTTCTGCTGCCAGTTGCAGTACACGACCGCCAAGACTTCTCCAAACAAGTCTGGCATACAGTTGTAAAGCTCGTAGGGCAGACCATCCAAACCCGGAGATTTGTCCGTCGAGCAACCCGCCATCGCGTCCCTCACCTCCTCCGCCGTGATGACCCCTTCGCAGCACTCCGCCTCTCTTGCCGAGAGTCGTGGCAAGCTGTGCAGGTAGGCACTAAAGTCCACCCTGCCTTCTCGCTCGCCACTCCTCCCGAACAGTCGGGCAAAATGCCGCTGAAACGCCTCGCACATCTTGCTCGGCTCGAGCAATTCGCGCCCCTGTTCGTCTACCAGAGACCGGATGGTGGCTCTGTTACCCCGCTGCGCCTCCGCCACCCGGGCCTCTCGTGCGGCTCCAACACCTTCATTCCTCAGAGCACGCATCCTTGCCCTGACAGCACACCCTTCGTGTTTAGCATTGAAGTGTTGGTCGAGGGCCAACCTCGCCGCTAAAACGTCGGATGCGATGCCACTTCGCAATGCCTCTTCTAACTTTATCACTAGCTCCCCCTCTTCTCTGTTCCTCTCTACAGCTAGTGCCCTGCTATACCTTATTGCTTCCGCCCTCACTGCTCTCTTGAGGGCAAACCACCATTTGTTGTTGACGATGGCTCCCGTCAAAGCCCTCTTTACTAACGTGCTAATCCGGTCTCTGAAAACCTGTCTCGACGGGAAAGACGCGTTTAGTTTCCAGTAACCGGGACCCTGCCTATGTGCCTTATCTAAGTCTAGCGTACACGTCACAAGTTTGTGATCCGTGTAGCTGACTATGTGGAACTGTGGACATCCTAAACTATCTCTATCTCTTGTCCTACACACTATCCTATCTAGATACGATCTCGACGACCCAATGCGGTTGCTCCAAGTCCACGTTGGCACATTTGGGTGGTCGAGTCGGTACCTGTCAGACAACTGGAAGCGTCTGAGCAGGTCTATGAGGCCTTTGCATCCCCTTCTAGTTTTGTCAGTCCCCACGTAGTCTAGATGCGTGTCCAAGGTAGCATTCCAATCCCCCACTAAAAGTAAGGGACGAGACGTTCCCAGGAATACTTCTAGACGTCGAAAGAAGTCTGACCGACCTGTTAAAGGAGGCACATAAACTGCCAGCAACCGAAAAGCGCCTCCATCGCTGCCGTCCACATCTAGGACAACCAGTCTACCCTCCGGGTCCGTAAATATCGTCTTTACTTGGAGATCCAGACTCTTGCGAAAAAGAACCGCCGTGCCACTACCGCCCATCCTCGGCAGACAGGGAGAAAAATAAATGTTAAACTGTCCGCCAAACATGGACTTTAGGGCCCGCGGTTCATGGAGTCTGGTCTCACTAATGGCTATGATATCCAAATTGTGTGACTTGATGTCATTTAAGAGGTACCCTTGTTTCCAAGGGGACCCTAAGCCACGCACATTCACACAACCAATCTTCACCATGATTCTATTTATACGTGTGCTTTAAAGCACAAAACAAAAGAACAGAGTGTTACTTGCCGTTAGAAAGTTTTGTTTCCTCCTTGCATTTTTCACCAAGGAGGCTATTGTACAATTTCTTGCACAAATATTTCTGGAATCCCCCTACCGAGTTGGGGTAGAGGGATTTTATTGTGTTGTGTAATGCTGGTGTTACATGAATAATTTTAATGTGTTTTGGCGGTGTTGTACGTGGGTGGTTGTTGGTTTTGATATCGTTATTTGTGATGTTTGTTTTAGAGTTGATGTAATTCATCAACTCTGTGTTTGTACTGTCTATTGCTGTTAGCATTGTTTTTTTTATATTACTATTGGTGTTAGTAGTATTTTCGGGAGATGTGAATCTCCCTGCTTTGTTTGTGTTTGCATTTTGTTTTGTTTTCTTCTTACTGCGCTTCCTCTTTCCTTTCGTAGCTATTTTCCACTCCTCCCCACTCTCTTCATCGGATGATGGGAGATCTGAGGAGTCAGAAAGAGGTAACGGCAAATTTTGTGCGTCTGTGTGTGTTTCTGTGAATGTTTGTGTTGCTGTTTTTATTGATGTTGGCTCCTTGTTATTTATGTGTGGTGTATGTGATATGGGGGAGGGAGAGGCAGTCTTGGAATTTTCTTTTTTTTCTTCTGTTTTTGCAGTTTCTGTTGTCTTTTCTGTTGTGGTTATTGCTGATATTTCTGTTGTTGTTTTTTGCGTTGCTGGTGGTGTTGGTAGTAAGGTTTTTCTGTTGGGGGTATTTGGTAGTTGCTTCTGTTGTTGTTGTTGTTGTTGTTGTTGTTGTTGTTGTTTTTGTTTAGCGGCCAGAGGGCAGTCCTTTTTCAGATGTGCTTCGCTGTTGCATAGGTAACAGCGAGGTCGCCTGCCCTCTACCACCACATACAGCTTGTGGTCCTCTGCCAATCTAATGTTTGGAGGAATTTTCTGTGAAGCCTCCTCCGTGATGTGGAGAAGGATTTCCAGATTTTTCCCTCCCCAGTTCTTTTCCTCTCCGACCGTAATCTCCAAAATATTTGCCTCCTCCATTTCCAGGCACACGGCCGATATCAGCCATTGGGTGTCCACCTCCGATGGCACATTTTTTATCATAACTTTGGTCACTCTCTGTCCTAGATAACTCGGTATCATTACCAAGTCATCTGTGCGGAGAGAGAGTGTCGAAAATTGTTTAGCTAAATTTTCATCCAGAAACCTTACTTGCACCGTTCCAAATTTCCTTCCCCAGGTGACATGATTCTGATAAGGCCAAATTTTTCTAAGACAAACTTCAATTTTATCTGTGCTAACATTTTCTACACGTCTGGTTTTT
>NC_142933.1:107476789-107494289 GCF_046866305.1 Octopus bimaculoides
GAGAAAGAAAGAGAGAAAAAGGGGGAGAGAATGAAAGAGAGAGAGAGAGAGAGAGAGAGAGAGAGTCTTGTGCGTAGATAAAACACACACACAAAGACACGATTACGTGATGTAGAAAGAGATTATTTTGATATCGATGTGTTATAAGGATTTGAGTGACACGTAACTAACTGATAAACACAAAATGATATTTTATTACTCATTTTATCATCAGAGTACAGAAAACAAAGTTTGTAAACTAAATGTAATCGCAGTGTTGTTTCAAGTATCCGTTACCTAACTCGTGGGACACAGTTTCAAATACGATCCCTACATCTCGGTGTACTTTTCGACACCGTGCTTACCTTAAATAATCAGACACTCTTGTTCACCACTGATCACGTGATGTCAAATTACATACACACAAACATGTATCCATACGTACGTACATATATATATATATATATATATATATATATATATATATATATATATATATATATATATATATATATGGAGATATCCCTTGAAAAATTCCCTGACGAGACACATCTACACCAAAGGATGCACCATTACGAGCTGTAGAATATCTCATGGGTGAGAGATAGATGCAAGATGGATCAAAGAGATTATTGTGAGCAATAAAGCTTCTATTTTCCATTTTCCGTCCCTACCGTCTGTTACATATATATATATATATATATATATATATATATATATATATATATATATATATATATATATATATATATATATATATATATATATATATATATATATATATATATATATATATATATATATATATATATATATATATATATATATATATATATATATATATATATATATATATATACATATATATATACAGACAGGTGTGGCTGTGTGGTAAATAGCTTGCTTCCCAACCACATGGTTCCGGGTTCAGTCCCATTGCGTGGCACCTTGTGCGAGTGTCTTCTACTATAGCCTCGGGCCAACCAAAGCCTTGTGAATGTATTTGGTAGACGGAAACTGAAAGAAGCCTGTCGTTATGTATATATATATATTTGTGTTATATATATATATATATATATATATATTTGTGTTATATATATATATATATATATATATATATATATATATATGTGTGTGTGTGTGTGTGTGTGTGTGTGTGTGTGTGTGTGTGTGTGTGTGTGTTGTGTGTGTGTTTGTGTGTGTGTTTGTGTCTGCTTGTCTTCTACCATCGCTTGATGTGTGTACGTGTCCGTTACCTAGCGGTTCGGCAAAAGTTACCGATAGCATAAGTACTAGGCTTGCATAGAATAATTCCTGGGCTCTATTTGCTCGAGTAAAGGCGGTGCTCCAGCATGGCCGCACTTAGATGACTGAGATGAGTAAAATAATAAAAGAATAAAAGAATAGATGCATGCATATATATATGTGTGTGTGTGTGTGTGTGTGTATATTAGTGTGCGTAACTATATCTTTCACTCTATATTATATGAAATCATAATGACTCTACGCCTATACAGAGTCACGTGCATAAGAACAAAGCAAAACACACTTACATGTGTGTACGTACACGAAGATAACGTAGATATGTGTACGTACAAGAGTTTTACATCGATAAAAAAAATCCACAACGAACACAGCAACCAACTATGGCTTGCCTGCTTATTTTATTCATAAGATAGTTTGAGAAGTATTACTTTGTTATTTTGTTTCATGTTGCTCCAAATAGAAGACCTACATCGCATTGGCGGGGATTCCTAAAAATGGAAGTGTGACAGTTAAGGGGGAAATCACAGGAAAAGTCACTAGAATGGATCTATTGTTAGAAACACAATCCAGAATTTTCTAAGAAACGATTTTTCCCTTCTTTGAAAAAAAAAAACCCTGCATCGTTAAAGCGTAGGAAGAAAGAAGAAATAAAAATATCAAAATGAAACAATAAAAGATAAAAGAGAGAGTTGAAACAGAGAGGATAAAGAATTAAAAAAATTACAGTCGTCTGCAAAAATCAACGCATGCGCACTGATGAAGCCAAATGCGCATACACATATATGTATGCACATACATGCACACACAGACACACACACATATGTACACACATATACACACACATAAACGCTAAAAAGGTAATTGGGAAGGAGGTATGCAGTATTTAGTTTTAAAGGTGTATATCCAGTCATATATATATATATATATATATATATATATATATATATATATATATATATATATATATACAGAGAGAGAGAGAGAGAGAGAGAGGGGAGGAGAGAGAGGGAGGGAGAGAGAGAGAGGGAGAGAGAGAGAGAGAGAGAGAGAGAGAGAGAGAGAGAGAGAGAGAGAGACAGATGTATGCGTGTCTTGAGATCTCTTCATATAGTAACCCCCATGAACATATGTAGAGCAAGGGAGACAGAAATAAGGTTTAAGGAGACAATGAAATATTCATTTACTTTGTGAATGTCTCACTTTCTCTCTCTCTCTCTCCCTCCCTATCTATCTATCTATCTATCTTTTACTTGTTTCAGTCTTTAAACTGCGGCCATGCTGGGGCACTCCTTGAAGAATTATTAGTCGAATGAATCGGCATCATCACTTACTTTTGTAAGCCTGGCACTTATTGTATCGGTTTCTTTTGCCGAACAACTATGTTACGGAGACGTAAACAGAGCAACACCAGTTGTCATGCGGTAGTGGTGGACAAATACACAGAGACACGCACGCACACACACACACACACACACACACATACAAATGACGTTTCCGTCAACTAAATCCACTGACAAGGCTTTGTTCGGTCAGAGCTTATAGAAGACACTTGCTTAAAGTGCCACGCAGTGGGACTGAGCCTGGGACCATGTGGTTGAAAAATGAGCTTCTTACTCCACGGTCACGCCAGCGCATATATATATATATATATATATATATATATATATATATATATATATATATATATATATATATAATGTGTGTGTGTGTGTGTGTGTGCAAAGATCTGATAAGTGATGCCGAGTTTTACAATTCTGTAAATAATAATATTTTATAAGCTTAAAGTTTATAAGCGATCACAGTACATAGTCATAAAAAAATATTCTAACATTGAGCCATATAAAGCCTTCGATGGAAAAAGTGGGCGACCCGTACGCATTGGACTTGAACCTACACGTCTATGTTTCCCCGACAAATGTGCTACTATTACAACAACGTACACTCTCGCTTCATTCCCTCAAATTTAAGAACTATAATTTCATGTTGCTATCTTATTAGGTTGGTGCATAATTATTGCGACTTTTTTTTTCCAACACTTTTCAACAAAAGCAATAACAATATTTAACTAAAATATCTTTAAATGACGGTCTGACCGTCTGCCAAGCAAATGGGAAGCAGTAATTGAAGTAGATAGTGAATATGCTCCGGAATAACCATTTAAAGATGTTTCTGTTATATGTTGTTATTGTTTTTGTTGAATAAAATTTGTTGAAAATAAGCTGCAATAATTAAGCACCAACCCAATATAAACAAACGTGAATTTTCTGCGGTGATTTGATAAGCGGTGCTGATTTTTACAATTCTGTAAATAATAATATTTTATAAACTTAAAGCTTATAAGCGAATTGTAAAAACCGGCACCGCTTCCCAAATGATTGTAGAAAACGTACGTGTTGGTTTATAAAAACAACACTATGAAATAATAGTTTTTAAATCTCGCGGGAAGTAGCGAGGGGGTACGTAGGTGTAGTGGTATAACACTTGTCCGAAAACATAGAGATGTGGGTTTGAGGCCCACGCGTACGGATACCCACTATCTTCGTCGAGGGCTTATATGCCCCAATATTAGACTATTTTCTTTAGTCAATACACTGTGATCGCTGGTTAGCTTTACACTTATAAAATATATATACAGCAATCCCTTGACTATCGTGGATGTTACGTTCCAAACCCCCGCGCAAAAAGCAGAAATAGTACTGTACTATATTTTTTAAAAATCATTTTTATAATTTGTATATGTTTGTTTTATTATAAATGGAAAATGCAAAACAAAATTCAAAACAAAATTCAAAACAAAATGCAAAATGCAAAACAACACCATGGAGGAGTCGAGGTAAGCTTAAATAATAAACCGCGAACGGTGAACCGCGATATGGCGGGAGATTACTGTATGACTGTTCATTTATCGCTAAGACCAACAAAGTGAGAGATGAATATCATTTAGTATACACAGGATTTAATTGTGAGCTACCATTAATTTCGTTTGTTTGTGTCCCTCATTTACCAAGCCGCTATGTTACAGGAGTGAAGGTGCGTAGCTCAGTGGTCAGGGTATTCGGCTCACGACCGTCAGGCCATGAGTTCAATTCCTGGCAGTGCATTGTATCCTTGAGCAAGATACTTCATTACATATTGTCCCAGTCGATTCAGCTGGTAAAAATGAGCAGTACCTGTATGTGAAAGGGGCCAGCCCTATTACATTCTGTATCACACTGACTCTCTCTGAGAACTACGTTAAGTGTACGCGTTCGTGAAGTGCTCAGTTAATTTGCACGTTAATTTCTCGAGCAGGCGGCCCTGTTGATCGGATCAACTGGAACGCTCGTCGTCGAAACCGACGGAGTACCAGTTTTCAGTATTTGTCGTTTTGCTAATCCCTACTGCTACTTTAGTATGTATGTACTGATTACGTCTCCTAATCGTTGTTTACCAACATTTTAATTTAGACTTGTTTGATAAGTAGAAAAGAGGACAATAAAGAATGGAAAGACAGAAGACAAAGGATCTAAGAAAAGCCATAGAATTAGAGTGAAGAGAGATGAATAACAATCAGGGCTCGAACAGCTTTTTTAACAATAACGTTGAGGAAATTAACTTGTTAAACGAAGCCTTTACTGATTGGGTAGAGTAAGCTGTTGTGATCGGATGAAGGGTGGCTTTCTAATTGGACAAAAACTGGCATTCTGCTATAGGAAGTGATAAATAGACAGATAGATAGATAGATAGATAGATAGATAGATAGATAGATAGATAGATAGATAGATAGATAGATAGAGAGCTAAATCGATAGAGAGAGAGAGAGAGACAGACAGACAGACAGACAGACAGACAAACAGACAGACAAACAGACAGACAGACAAACAGACAGACAGGCAGAGACAGCGAGAACGACGGGGAGAGAAAGAGAACGAAAGAGAGAGAGAGATAGTTTGGTGGATACAAAGAATTTGAGTGACAGAAGTAAAGATGAATGTGTAGTATTACGACGGCAATTCGTCGGTTACGACGACGTGGGAATCGAAACCACAATCCTATGACCGCGAGTCCGCTGCCCTAACAACAGGGCCATTGCACTTCAGGTAGTATTAATAGAGAGGGCGAAGAGAGAAAGACAACACGAGTCCAAGTCAGAAGAAATATAAGGCTTTAAGTACTTCTTGCTTTCTTTCTCTCTGTCTACACACACACACACGCACACACACAAACATGCACACACACACACACATGTACACACAGGCACACACACGCAGATATACACCTACACACGTATACGCGCGCTCATACACACACACGCACACACATACACGCACGTACACACATGCACGCAACACACACTCACACACACACACACACACACACACACAGACATCCACACACACGTACACACAGGCACAAACACGTACACATACACTCGCACACGTATACGCGCGCACATATTGCTTTCTTTCTCTCTTTCTACACACACACACACACACACACACATGCACACACACACACACGTATACACACACACACACACGTATACACGCGCACATACACACACACGCACACACATACACGCACTCACACACACACACACACACACACACACACACACACACACACACACACACGCGCGCATACTTGTGCAGCTCAGACGATTTGTTTTTAAATCCATGGAAGAGGAACCAAGTGTGTTGAGTATTACTGTCGTTTGTTCATTCTCTGAGATTTCTTAGTCATGTGACGTGAATGTAGCGATGACTGGAATAAGCGAATGAAAAAACTGAGGAAGGAGAAGGATAATGGGATTGTCAAGTTTGATGAAAAGTGGTTCAAAGAAACGAGCATTAAATATCAGGAAGTAGCGAATCGGGGCAGAACATGATCGCCAATGTCGTTAATTCTGGACAGGGCATCCATGTATATATATATGTGTGAGTAAAAATAAATACAAAAAAAGGGGTGGTTTTGTATGATTGTGTATAGAGGAATATATTATTTTGTTTAAAAGAGTTCCAACTCTGTCTGTTTTTTATGTTTTATTTATATTCTTGTAAAATTAATGTGGGATATAGAATATGGAATATACAATATATAATATAAAAATGGATGGTACAATGAAATAAAGTATTGAATGTCTTATTGAATATATGGAATATGTCTTATTGAATAGATGAAATATTGAGTGTTCAATATAAAGGATTAAATATATAAAGGCGAATACGTATTTTCTATACCTTGTGGTATTTCATCATGGCCGGTATGACAGACTTTAACAGACTGTCACTATATATATATATATATATATGTGTGTGTGTGTGTGTGTGTGTGTGTGTGTGTGTGTGTGTGTGTGTGTGTGTGTCTTTCAGTTTCCATCTACTAAATTCACTTTCAAGGCTTTGATGGGCACGAGGCTATAGTAGAAGACACTAATGTGAACCCGGATCCATGTGGTTGGGATTCTTACCAAACAGCCACTCCTGCGCCTATATAGATAGCTAGCTATATATATATATATATATATATATATATATATATATATATATATATATATATATATATATATATATATATATATATAGATAGATAGATAGATAGATAGATAGATAGATAGATAGATAGATAGATAGATAGATAGATAGATAGACAGACCGATAGATAGATAGATAGATAGATAGATAGATAGATAGATAGATAGATAGATAGATAGATAGATAGATAGACAGACCGATAGATAGATAGATACAAAGAAGACAGAGAGAAAGATAGATACGATAGATAAATGGACGGACGGATAAACAGAAACAGACAGCGAGACAGACCGAGAGCTAGAGAAATTGATATATACATATATATATATATCTGTGTGCGTTTGCGTTGGTGTATATGTATTTTATATATATATATGTGAAGAACAGAGGTGCAGAGGCCCCACATTCGGATGCAGCTAATATAGCGAACGTTATGCAGCTGCTATACAAATACAAATTCCAGAACGCCGCATAAAATTTTTATCCGTTGATTTCCGTTTTGATTGCATATAGAGAACTCATAAAAAAACATGTTCCTCCGACTCATTGGCAAATCTTCTTTCGCCATCACACTCCAATCACTAAATGAGATGAATACATGCAAGCACACACACAAACACACACACACACACACACACACACACACACAACGCACGCACAAACACATTTTCGCGCGCACACACGCACATTAACTGCTAGCACGATACATCGCTACATATGCTTAGAAATATGAGAAATAGAAATCAATAAATTGAAGTGGAACATATTAATTTCATTAACCGAGAATAGCTACAGTGACTCAGGGGACTCGAAGTTTCGTGTCAATGTACTTATCAAGATTATGATCGTACTGGACGAAACTCTTCGCACTTAAGTCACTATAGCTTCACGAGAAATATCCACACATACACACACACACATAGTATTTCTTGTGCGTTCCGCTACATACACCACTGCTACTCATGAATTTATTGATCCAGATTGATCCACAGTGGTTCATCCAAGAAGTATTGTGCTAAAACAGCCAATTGCAGCGTTTCTGTATATATATATATATATATATATGTGTGTGTGTGTGTGTGTGTGTGTGTGTGTGTGTGTGTGTGTGTGTGTGTGTATGCATAACATGCATACATACATATACATACATAAATATATGTGTGTGTATCTGTTTATTTTTGTCCGTATGCCTTTGTGCGTATGTGTGCGTGTAGGATGTAATTCGTTTATAAAACATCGCCATTTTGGTAGGTGGAATTGCTATGATAGTTGGTTCTGGTACTTTTTTTAATCCACCTCGGAGACATGAAAGGCAAATCTTTGGCAAGGTAAACTTTACCCGAAATATAATGTCAGGCAAGCATTGGAATCAATTTTCGACTTCTGCCTACATCTTGTACTTCACGCATTTTCCAAACTCTTTACTCTCTGAGTTCAAATCGCCTTGGGATCAACTTTGCATTTTATCCTTCTGACGTCTTTAAAGTAAATATCACTCAAGTTGATGATATACACAAATTTCAACCGTTGAAATTTGCTGACCTTGTGCCTAAAATTACAAGCGAATAAAGGCGGCAAGCTGGCAGAATCATTAGTGCGTCGAACAAAATGCTTTGTTATATTTCTTCCAGCCTTATACTTTCTAAGTTCAAATAATACGGAGGTCAACTTTGCTTTGCAGTACTCCAGCGTCTGTAAAGTACCAGTCACATACTGGGGTCATTGGTGTCAATCCTTCAAAATTACCGGCTTTGTGTTTTAATAGCAATTTTAGGCCATGTGCAGCGTGGTAAAAATGACTTTCGATTTTTGTTTCGGTTCTTTCTGTTCTGAGTTCAAATACCACCGATGTCACAGTCCCCTTTCATCTTTTGGCAATCGAGAAAATAAAGCACTGGGGATAGATTTATATCGATTTAATAGATTTCTTCCCAAAATCAGAATAAAAAGGTGGCACGATAACATGAAGTGTCAGAACATAACAAAATTGTTAGCAGCATTTCGTCCGTCTGAGTTCAAATTCTGCCGACGTCGACTTTACCATTCATCCCTTCCGGGGTCGATAAATTAAGTACTATTGATCACTGAGGTCGATGTAATTAACTTATCTCTACCCTCATAATTTCAGGCCTTTTTACCATCAAAGTAACGCTGGTGTACAAATATACGAAACCCGATATACCCATCATGACACCAGGCGCACGCATTCCAACCATATATACACGACATAGTGATTTTGTGTTAAGATAAGCAGCGCATGACCTTGCAGATAGGGACCAGTTAGAATTTTATTCAGGTCGAGTAGCCTATCCTGTTCACAAGGTCCCTGAATAAAGTTTATTTAAGGATGATGTTTGAAACATCCATGTTTCCAGCCATTATTCAAGTCTCAAAGAACCCCTCTCAACACATGGCTATGCTTCTCCCCCGCTACTTCTGCTCGTGATCAGAGATGCACATATTGCCAGCCACCAAGAGACATGCTCAAACGGTTAAGGTGAAGCAATTGACAAGCAAATCTGTGGTATTGCGCAGAATATTTGCTGTAGTTCATCTTTTATACCAAGGCAAAGCAATGTAAATGATAACACTTCCAATCAGTTTAGATCAAAAGCCATGAGAACCACTGCCTGGTTTATTATTATTATTATTACTGTTGTTGCTGTTGTTGTTCCATGAAAGCCAATGTAATATTGGCTGCTGGAAAATGAGAATATTGTCTGTTTTCTTCTGGTCTATAAACATCAAATAAAAATGTGAAGTTCTAAAAAATGCTGACTTTTATATGGCTTTAATATTTGTTTTTGCGTGGTGGAATGGAATCTATTTGAGAACCGAGGCTAGATTTCTTCGACTATTATTGATGTCATACAATGTCTCTACATTCTTAGCTCCAAATTCCGAGCTGTTATCAATTTTCTTTAATACTCTGTAGAAAATATCGCTGTCTCCGAGTGAACAATTATTGATTGTAATAACTTATTTGATTATTTATCGATAACCACACTATCATCTTCGTCGTCATTTTCATCAGTATCATTATCTTCGTCATCATCAACAAGTCCTGAATATTATTATCTCGAATCCTAGGGCTCGTGACATCGGCTATCCGGCTTCCATAACTTATAGAGCGAGGTCACATTTTCCCTTGAACGGAAGTCAGTCCTTGTCGCAAAGTTACTCATTTACAAGTGGAGTGGTTGAACTGAAGCAACGTAAAATGGAGCTCAACAACACAATGCACCACCCGGCTTGAGAATGGAAACCATGATATTGCAATCGAGATCGCAGCACATCATCCACAATGCCAAGCGCCTTCATTTTCCTACAATATCAGCTTTGCTTTATTCAGCGACATGCTATTTTCCACTCCAACGCTTTGAATCCCATATCGGAAACATTTCTCCGAGTTTTGTGATATCCACATTTCAACTGTCCCAGTCAATAGACTGAGGCTGCACTAGAGTGTCGCTGGGAAGGGTTTTAGGCGAATAAATCAACCCAACTATTCATTCATTGTAAAGTCTGGCATTTGTTCTATCGGATTCCTCTTACCAAACCGCTATGTTACGGAAACGTAAACGAACCAAAATTAGTTGATAAGAGGTGTAAAGGGGGCCAAAAACAAGCAGAAAGACACATATATTTAGATACACACATACAAACAAACACAAACATACACATGTATATTTAAAAATTTTAATATAAAGACAAGTAAAGGTAGTAGTATCGTTGCCGCGTCGGTTAAAAATGCTTAGCGGCATTTCTTGACTTTACATCCCGAGTTCAAATGCCACCGAGACCGACCTTGCATTTCATTCTTTCGGGGGTCTATAGAATAGGTACCAGTTGAACACTGGGGTCGATAGTCGATATAATCAACTTACTCTCTCCTCGAAATGGCTGGCCTTGTGCCAAAATTTGGAACCTGTATATAGTGTTAGGAACTTTTCATAAAAGAACTACAACTTAACAAACGGAAGATTAAATATAGGCGCAGGAGTGGCTGTGTGGTTAGAAGCTTGCTTCCTGACCACATGGTTCAGGGTTCAGTCCCACTGCGTGGCACCTTGGGCAAGTGTCTTCTACTATAGCATCGGGCCTTGTGAGTGTATTTGGTAGGCGGAAACAGAAAGAAGCCTGTTGTATATATATATATATACATACATACATACATACACACACACACACACACACACACACACACACACATATATATATATATATATATATACAACAGGCTTCTTTCTGTTTCCGCCTACCAAATACACTCACAAGGCCCGATGCTATAGTAGAAGACATATATATATATATATATATATATATATATATATATATATATATATATATATATATATATATATATGTATATATATATATATATATATATATATATATATATATATATATATATATGTGTGTGTGTGTGTGTGTGTGTATGTATGTATGTATGTATGTATCAGGCGGCCAAGGATCCTACTGACATCCTAAGACTGCAGAATGACCTGAACGCAATATATAAATGGGCTGATGAGAATAATATGCAGTTCAATGGCGTAAAATTTCAAGCACTCAGCTATCAGCCCACAAACAAATTATAACTGAGATACACGGGACCTGCAGGCAATGTAATCCCAGAGTTAGAGTCGGTGCGTGACCTGGGAATCCACATAAGCAACGACGCAAATTTCCATGTGCACCTTACTCATATGGCAACTCTATGCAGGCGGGTGGCAGGTTAGATCCTTAGATCCTTCAGGATCAGGAACAGAGACACAATGCTTCTGCTTTGGAGAGACATTGTCCTCAGTCGTCTGAACTACTGCTCCCAACTGTGGTCCCCACAGAATGTAAAACTAATTGCGGAACTAGAAGCGATCCAACGTCACTACTCAAGGAAGATAGACTCAGTAAAATACTTGGGTTACTGGGAGAGATTGAGGAAACTGGGACTCTACTCCCTGAAGAGGAGACGTGAGAAATATAAAGTGCTATATATATGGAAAATAATGGAGGATCTAGATCCAAATTTCGGAATCGAAATCTACAGCAATTCCGGATGAACCCATATCGCGGCAACATCCAGCTCACTACTTCAGGGCGAAATGCTTAGCGGTATTTCATCTACCGTTACGTTCTGAGTTCAAATTTCGCAAGGGTCGACTTTGCCTTTCATTAATTGATAAATTAAGCGGCCGTTGCGTAGTGGGGTTAATCTAATCGACTGCCCCCCCCCCCGCCCCGCCCCGCCCCGCCCCCCCCCAAAAAACTTCAGGACTTGTGCCTGTAATAGAAAGGATTATTATTGTTGTTGTTGTTCCGCTGAAGCTGGCTTTACCTGTCGTACTTTCAGGTCGATAGAATATATACCAGTTGGACATTGGGGTCGATGTAATCGGTCATTTTACCCGCTTCTCCGAAATTACTGGCCTTGTGTCAAATTTTCAGACCATTGTTATTGTTGTTGTTGTTGTTATTGTTGTTGTTGTCGTCGTCGTTGCTGTTATTATTGTTATTGTTGTGGCTGATATAAGTATATCCAGCTAAGTATAATTATGTATATATCAATAACCGTTGTGACGCATCGCTTCAAGTAATATGACAGCGTTTCCGGTGCTCAAAGCAAAATACCCATTACCAAAAAATGGCGTCCGACACATGATTTTGCTTTCAGCATTTTCTTCCTTCTCAGCGCAAAATACCCTTTTTACTTTTGATATAGCTTTTTGGATGTCAGTTCTGTTTATGTATGCATATTGAAGAGCAATGGTTCTGGAATTTCAGATAGCTCAGCTTATCGATATTAGATATTAGATATTAAAAACAACCCCCCCCCCCAAAAAAAAAACGAAAGTTAAAAATACAAAGAAAGACATACATTATAGAAACCCACCAAATTTGCTTTGTAACTAATATCTGCTGTAGCTGATACCTGACAACACACACACACACACACACACACACACATATACATACATATATATATTTATACATGAATCTTTTCATTGGATTTCATACAGCATACAGAATATCGTGGTACTCCGTCGGTTACGACGGCGAGAGTTCCAGCTGATGCGATCAACGGGACAGCCTGCTCGTGAAATTAATGTGCAAATGGCTGAGCACTCCACAAACACGTGTACCCTTAACGTAGTTCTCGGGGAGATTCAGCGTGACACATAGTGTGACAAGGCTGGCCCCTTTGAAATACAGGAAGAAATACAGAAACAGGAAGAAAGAGCGAGAGAAAGTTGTAGTAAAAGAGTACAGCAGGATTCGCCCCCAATCCCTGCCTGAGCATCACGGAGCCTTGCGTGTTTTCGCTCAACAAGCATTCACAACACCCAGTCTGGGAATCGAAACTGCGATCTTACGACTGCGAGTCCGCTGCCCTAACCACAGAGCCGTTGCTCCTCCACTTTCAGAATATATATATATATAATCAAGCCATCATAAAAAAGAATGGAGAATCATACAGCTTCAAAAGTTGTTTATTGCAGTATTATTCGCATTAAATTCACATTGTTTGCTGTATGAAATCTAATGAAACGAATTCAAGATTTACCTCTTAAGTGAAATAATGTGTTATCGTTTATCCTAAACAATTCTGTATGTTCCTTATCGTTCGATGCAGTTAGCCAGATCTGAATTATATCAGAGCGGTAATAATGCACCTGCCTAGATTTCAAATCACTATTCCTTTACGTTATACACATTGTTGCATGAAATATTTGCTGTGGTACTTAAGCACTGTAGAAGAGAATAAAGCTCAAGACTGGAGTTCGAATCATGATTTATAAAGAAATGAATGTTACATAACATGATCTCCACTCATGTTCTTTCTTTTTTCCTTTTTCAATCTTTCTTTCTCTTTTTCTTTCATTCTTTCTCTTTCTCTTACCCTCTTGCGTTCTCTCTCTCTCTCTCTCTCTCTCTCACACACACACACACACACACACACTCACACATAATATAACGTTTTAGACTTAGACTAAACGATAAGCTGTCGAACAATCTACTGCGGGATCGTAGGTTCGTATTCTCTTTTCGGCTCCGGTCTCTATTCGTGACCTCCGTACCTATTTTTCGAACGACTCAATCCAACTAGATTTAAACATCTACTGCAAGAGAAGAACAGCTCGCTTTTCCAAGAAATGGCAACGCTGTTAGTTTAACGTGTTCATACATTAATTTTCAATGCATGTGGGAAAATCTACCTGAGATAGACCAGCATACTATCCCGGGGAATTGTTTTCTCAGACGATTAATCCTGCATAAACTGGAAACAAGCCATCGGGCCATGAGAATAACCTTGGCTGGGAATGGTCAGTGTATCAATATCAACATTCGTTTCTTCAATAGCATTGGTTTTTTTTAAGCGCCACACTCCGCAAAAAATGGAAACTAATGACTTAATAGGGTCGATGCAAATTACTCAGACTTTCCTGATAACGATTTGCGATGTTTAGATATTAAACGGTTACGTTCTTAAAGTGGTGAAATATAACGGTGAGTGGAATTAACGTTAAGTGAAATTGAACGTTAACTGAAATTAATGTTAAGTGAATTGTTATTTTTAATGTTGTCGGTTGACCAGGATTGATATTTCTGGCAGGTCGAACGAAGAAGTTTGTAAGCTTCCTGATATGCTCGGATAAGATAAGAAGATAAAGTATTTGGTGTTAGTATGTCTTTGGACTATGAGCATTAAGGTAAAATCTCTCTCAAGAAACTTGACATCGATCTTCGACTGTAAACAGTTCGATAATGGATAATTTACAGCTAAACAACAGATAAAAAGAGATATTGATAGTTAGCTTATTTGAGCATGCGTTGTTGCTTTACTTCATGGTCTTTGTTTAATCAGTTTCAATCTACCATTTTCATTATTCATTTACCAAAACAGACATATAACAAAAAATAAGTACTGTACTGAGATATCTTCGTTTAATCAATGTTTAGCATCCATTTTTTATAATTCGTTTCCCATCATTCAGCTGGTTGTGTGTCTTGAGAAATAGCAACACGGAGGACACTTACCTACAAAGACATCAAGAAAAAGAAAAGATAAAATATTTTTTTTAAATGGTTATAGCTCTAAAGTAAATGTTAAATTCTTAGATAAACACAGTGACAAACATTTGTAGGTGTGGAATATGGTTAAATCGACTTTTGTTATATAAGTTAGAATGGGTAGAAGTGGTTGTGCTATTGTCAATTCACACTTGCAATCTCGTTTATGCCTCCCCCTTTCATTACTTTCATAGAAAAACTAGGTTACATCTCCAACAACCATCTGTCGCCTCACTTCTTCTATCGTTTGAAGACCTTACTAAAACAGTGGAATTGAAGCTGCTGTTTCCCAAGAGAGAGCACAGGTATTTCAATTTCCGCGACATAAACAGGGTCATGTAGGAAACTGAGCATCTGGTCCGCACAATGAGACAGTTGGGCGCTGCTGCATGGCGGCTAATGATTTGACGTCATTGACAGGACATTCAATATATTTTGGAATTGGAGTAAAAAAAATATGCGCGCACACGTACACACACACACTCACACACACACACACGCACACACACACACACACAAACATACACTCACACAAGCTCTCATACAAACACACGCATGCGCCTCACACCTGCACAAAAATATACACTTGCAGAGAGAAAATGTGAGAGGGACACATAGAAGCATTACAATTTATTAATTGAATACGATTGGCATAAACACTTTTTCTCTCCTAGGGGAGACATATACGTACGTACGTAAACACGCACACATACGCACTCATACACATTCACACACACATACACACACACGCACACGTATGCATAGAATCAAAGAGAGAAGCGGAAGGAGGGGAGTGAGGGGAAGAGGGAAAGAAGGAGAGAAACATTAAAATGAGAGAGAAACGTTAACACGTCTGATATCAAATAGGCCGGCGTCGAGTCAGCGACGCCAAGTAGGTAGCGCCTAAACGGCTGTGCCAAAACGTCTCATACCACTGAGCTAGTTTAAATTATCATAACATTGTGGCAGATAGGGATATGAATCTTGACGGCATTAAAATATCACAGAATCATATAACTAATAAATATTTCGATAGAATCACAATTAACTCCGCTGAGGTTTGAATTCAAGATCGCAGAGTGACGAAACAAAACATTGCTTACCATTCATTCCAAACACTCTCCAATTTTCTGCCACTTCACTGCCTAAATTCTAATGTAGTTTCCAAAACACATTAAATTTACAAGTTTCAATCGATTTATATAACTTTACCGTTGACCTTTTCTACTTTTATTTTCAACGCGGACACAAGTTTTTCTCGAGATAATTTTCGTGTGAGCATTCAACTGTTAAGTCGGACAGATTTAATGTTAAATCGCTTAAATTCATTAAAATAATAATGTGACAATTGTCTGGGAAACAAAAAAAAAAAAAAATATATATATATATTTCTTTGCCGGAAAATATTGGAAATTATAGAGAATCAATGATATATAATTTGTTATTTTTTGATAAGAGGGGATCAAATTTCATGTTAAAAGATGAAAAAGCAAGAAGGAAAAATATTTGCATAGAAGTTTAGACATATATACACACATACTTATACATATGTAAACTTATATACATATAACTTATGCACATATATAAACATATACAAACTTATACACATATATAAACAGATTTAAACATACAAGCACACATACATGTATGTATGTATGTATGTATGTATGTATGTATACATACATACATACATACGTACGTACATATAGCATACACGCTTACATATACTCTCTTAGATATACACAGTAATATATACAGACATAGACGCAGATATATATAGATACAGATTTACGTGCACGCGTGCACATATACACACACATGCGTATATCTAATAACAATAATTTGTAAATTTTTCTTGGAAAAAGAAAATGAGAAAACCCGAATATTTTGTTTATCTAGAATATATATAACATATTTGTTTCATACACACAATTATATACCTTTTGTCATTCATTTGTTTCAGTTATTGAACTGCGACCATGCTGCAGCACCGCCTCGAAAGGTTTCGTTGCACAAATTGATTCCAGAGACACGCGTACCCATAACGTATTTTTCAAGAAGATTCAGCATGGCCCTCCCGGATAGTTATTCTACCGCAGAATAAAAATGTATCTGGGCTGTTGTAACCAATGCAGTCTGAGACAGTGATACATACATACATACATACATGCATACATGCATAGTAAATATTTGCTTGCTAAAGTGCATATATATATACGTACACACAGACACTCTATCACACCTACATTCATATATATATACGACGGGCTTCTTTCAGTTTCCGTCAACCAGATCCACTCTCAAGGCTTTGGTCGGCCTGAGGCTTTAGCAGAAGACACTTGCCCCAAGGTGCTACGCAGTGGGACTGAACCAGGAACCATGTGGTTGGTAAGCAACTTACTTACCACACACACACACACACATACAGACTATTATTGTATCATCTGTTAGGAATGTAATAGAACACAGTATAATACTCGTCCACCCTCAGAATTACCCAGTACTATCCGCAGGCATTATTATAAACTTCCAGGTTTATGTCTCGGTATTCATCGTGAATGAATATGAAGTTAATGGATACAACACTTGAATATCACACGAGGAAACACAACTGGACTTCATTATGCAAACAAACAGTTACATAATCAAATACTTCTATTATTGGAAAC
>NC_142933.1:107501789-107506789 GCF_046866305.1 Octopus bimaculoides
GTGGAATATTGGTAAGTTTGGTTCAGTTGGAGAGAAGTTTGGGAATATTAGGAAACTGTCAATGAACGGAATGGGAGAGAAGAGAAACAGAGAGTGAAAGAGAGAGACAAAGAGAGGAAGAGGGGAGGAGGAGGAGGAGGAGGAGGAGGAGGAGGAGGAGGAGGAGGGTGAAGGAAAGAAGGCGAAAAAGAAGATAGGAGAGAGAGGAGGAGACAGAGAGGGAAGGAGAAGCGGGGGAGGAAAAAATAAATGGAAAATGAAAAGAATAATAATAATAATAGTAATAATAATAATGATAATAAGACCAGAGCCTCCCCACCAGAAATTACCAAAAACACATAATGAAAAGAAATATAACAAGTAACTGTAGAATATGTGGAGATCGACAAGAAACAATAAATCATATTATCTCTGACTGCCCAGTCCTGGCTAAGAAGGAATATATTCACAGACACGACAGAGCTGGGACCTATATACACTGGAAGCTATGCCAACACTATGGAATAACAACAGAAAAAAGATGGTATAAACACACGCCAGAAAAGGTCACAGAAAACGAGAAAGCAACCATACTCTGGGATATGCCAATACACACAGATAGAGAAATTAAGGCAAATAGACCAGATATAGTTGTCAAAGATCATGAAGGAAAAAAATGCTTTCTAATTGATGTATCAATACCAGCAGATGACAACGTTTCTCGAAAAGAAATGGAAAAACTTTCAAAATACAAAGACCTGGAAATAGAGATAACTCGAATGTGGAGTCTAAAAACAGAAACAATTCCTATCATAGTAGGTGCCTTAGGTATAATAAAAAAATACTCAGACAAATACATAACAAAAATACCAGGACTTACAAATATATGTAACATACAGAAAATTGCACTACTGGGTACTGCACACATTCTACGCAAAACACTTTCAATACAGTAAACATAAAAGCACCACAGCAAACCATAGCACATACCCAAGGCGCACAGAGCTGCGCTCGGTAGTAAGTGAAAGCACGTTATAAAAATAAAACTACTGAACAATAATAATAATAATAATAATAATAATGATAATAATAATAATAATAATAATAATAATAATAATAATAATAATAATAATAATGATAATAATAATAATAATATTAAGAAGAAGAAGAAGAAGAAGAAGAAGAAGAAGAAGAAGAAGAAGAAGAAGAAGAATGGTGGGAGGAAAAAAAATGAAAATATTGATAATAAAACAGCTGCTGCCGCTGCTGCCGCTGCTGGTGTTGAAGATGACGAACTGAAATATATATATATAAAAAAAATAGATAAACTAAAAGATGAAAGGAGAGATGATGAAGGAATGGTTGTGGAGTGTTTGGTGGAATGGGGCTGAGGAATTGTATCTGGCATTGTTTCAGTGGCAGACAAGTCCTACAGAGCCGTTAAATATGACAGCCATACAAAGGCGTCGCTAATGGACTGGCTGCGTCATAGCAAAGTGACTGCTACTACTACTACTACTACTACTACTACTACTACTACTACTACTACTACGACGACGACGACGACTTCTACTACTACTACTACTACTACTACTACTACTACGACGACGACGACGACGACGACGACGACTTCTACTACTACTACTACTACTACTACTACGACGACGACGACGACGACGACGACGACGACTTCTACTACTACTACTACTACTACTACTACTACTACTACTACTACTACTACTACTGGTAGTCAATATATATTTATAATTATTCTTTCAAATCTTGGTACAAGGCCTTACAATGATGATGATGATAACAATAATAATAATGATAATAATAATTTATTTAGTAATAATGATTAAGATTTTTCTTCTTGGCCATAAGGTTCCAAGACTTTCAGGAAAATCCGAAAGAACGAAATACAACATATCAAATGTTGGGTTTAGATCGGTCTAAAAGGAATCAGCAAGAATAAAGAATAAAGAATAAAGATACAACTAGACGTGTAAGAATAGAATTTCAAAAATAATTACAAAAAACAAAATATTCCCCGACAGCATGAGAGTCCACCCCGGGTAATTCGGGGAATCTCTCCACCCTTCAAAAAGGCTAGACTACCTTAGCAACATCAAACCAACAAAGTGTCGTTTTCCTGCTATTTAAAATAGCATATTCGGGAAGGCCCCTTCAACCTCACCAATCTACCACTTTCGTCCACCTTTCGATAAAGACACTAGAAGGCAGCACCTCTCTCTCTACTCTTACTTTATACTTCAAATATTATTTGAAGAAGTTGTTGAGAACTTAACCAGATAGGAAGGTATATGTCGTGAAACCGTTTGAGACGAATCCACTAACCTCCTTCGCCACTAAGCAGAGTAAGATCCAGCTTTCCGGCTAAAGGAAAGCGATGTGTCGATCTCCACTAGCCACTTAGTCACGCGTCTTAACGCTCATGAACGATAACTGCTACATCACACCAACAAAAGTATAAAAAAAAGACAAGAAACAACAGCAACAATAGTGACAAGAATGGCAGCGTTAACAACCCGCACCAAATATCCAAACACAGGAGATCTATTCCTGCTCAACTTCACGAAATAAAAGCAACAATTGGTTGATGAAGCATAGATCAAAGCAACAAAACATAGGAGCTCAGGAGTTAAATATCAGCGACCAGACTCCAACTGGAAAGAACTCCAGCTATTTACATTATTCTAAGAAAGGTTTTAACCCCATGTATGAAGGGGAATATTTCGCAGAGAGGTCCTTTTAAACAAGATCAACTCGAAAAGAAATGAACCAATTTTCTCGTACTTCGAGATCAAAGTTAGAAACCTTTGTCATTCTTCATCGCTTAAGATGGCCGTACAACAGGGCTTTTGGAGTCAGCCTGGAAGGCAGGTTCTTTTTTTAACAACCGGACGTCATTAGGTTTGGATGTGGTGGCCATCAGCAAGACCAGGATTTTCTAAGTGCATCAATTGTGTCTCTTCATCTGTCCGGATGGAGTGAAATGGCAGTGCTATATCGGAAAGACTGGAATCTTCTTGATGTTTTTATTGGAATAGAAAGAGAGACGGAGCAGTTACCATTTAGTGAATTTGTGAAAATGAGGCGAACCTTGAAAGAATAACCTACGGGAATCGATGTAATCTCAGAATGAACTTGAAAGCGGGGAGAGAACACTTGCTCTTCGTACTATAGACAACAGATGGATATTAAAGGATGTTTGAAGTGCTAAGGAACATGATTAGGTTCCTTTGAAGAAAATGCCAAAGATCTGTGAGACCAAACCAAGTATCATTCTTGGACAGTATTAATTTCGCACGCACACTCACACATACATATATACATATATATATATATACACATATATATATACATATATATGTATGTGTGAGAATGTGTGTGTGTGTGTGTGTGTGTGTGTGTGTGTGTGTGTACTCGCACAGGTACATTCGTGTAGACATATAGTTTTCTTATGTTTACCGAGACTTTGATAAATACGGTTTTATCACGACTAAATTTATTGAAGTCACTCTTTAATTTATTCAATATAAAATTTGATTACTTCGCTTTGAAAATGGTACAACTGCCCTCCTTTTCTTCTGCATCTTCAGTCACAAGTGCACCCGGACGTATTACAAGGTTAATTTACAAATTTACTACATGCTTTGGAATTAAAAGTACCATCCCCACCTCACGTCATTCCAACGTAATCATGTCTACCAATAAGTTGCTACCACTGTAGAAAGTAATAAACCGAGAAGAAAAGTTATTGGTTTAAACTTGAAATTATTAAAAGGTTTCATGACGATAAAAAGAAAGCAAAGATCAAAAGATAACTTGGCTTTAGTGAACCAACGATTCGAATTATTTTCGTTGCAGTAAAGAGATTGAGTCCTGGGATCAATGTGAAGTAGTATGTATATCCTTAAGCATGCAATGTGCTGGGAATTGAAGTTCAATAACGCTCGAGTTTGAAGAAGATTTTAATCAGAAGCGATTTCGAACTAACTTCAATAATGTTATGATCAAAGGTTTTTTTTTTCTTGATTGAAAATATATAAATATCAATATCAATAGATGACTGTGACATTTTACATCTGCAAATGTTCGGTGGAAAATTTCAAAAGTCAAACAGAAATGAAAAAAAAAAAAAAACGTAAAAATAAGAAGAGAAACCGCAAGTGCAGTTGAAGAAGTTGTTTCCAAATATCTTCCGGAATTAAAGAAAATATTAGAAGAGAATAATGGCAGTAATCGCAAAATTTTTAGAGCTTCCAAAGCTGACCTTTTGGGAAGAACACTTTTTCGGTAAAAATATGAATCATCGCAACTGGGTTAACTTAGTCGTTACTTGCAAGTGAATATAATATGGTAGTTTGTACTGTGCTTTTGTAAATCGCTTTAGGTGCCCGTATAATTACATAGCCACCCTCTTGGCCATCCCAATCTTGACTAAATGAAACATGGTGGATGTGTCAGATGATGATAGAGAGACAGAGAGGGAGGGAGAAAGCCGCACCTGCACTCGATTTGTGCTTATTTTCAGCTGAGAGACTAGAATAATGTGAAATTGTCTGCCTTGCTCAAAGACCTTGCTCAATCTATAAATCAATTTAAAAGTATGAGTGTTTTAACCCTTTCCTTTGGCTTCATTTAAAACCAATTATTATGAAAAATATTCCAAAGATCATTAAAAGATATTTGGTATACCTTTTTTTTTCCAAAACACGATTACAATTGTGTAACTTAATAGATGCCAACAAGCAATTTGTTTCCCAGTCATTTATGAATAAGCTTTTTAAACGTCTCTTTTAAAAACTGATTCAAATCCCATTTTTTCTCCAGAAGTGTTTTCCAAATTTAGCTTGTAATTCTTACCAATGTCCCCCCACCACTCCGGACAACGCTGCTCACGGTGCTTTGTGCATAGATATATAGGTTGTACCTTTACTAAGTAATCCAGCAGTTTTGGATCAGGAGACTTGAGATACCTTAAAGCTTGTTACAGT
>NC_142933.1:107511789-107536789 GCF_046866305.1 Octopus bimaculoides
ACTAACTACCTATTAAAAACCAACATTAATTGCGGAAATAGCATCGTTCTTCAACGGTCTTCGTAAACAAAAACAAAAAAAAATGAAAAAGAAAAAGATAGACGGCCAAAGAAACAAGAAACAAAGAAAAAGATTAAGAAAAACATGGCTCCATTGTAGCATGAATTAACAAATTGTTTACGTTCCGACATCACCGATCGTTGCTTTTGTCGTTTTCCCCTTCAGCACAACACAGAACACGGTGAGTTAATAATGATCGACATACACAGTAAACAGAGATTCTTTTGTATTCCTGTTAATTGGTGGAGGTCTTCTGTACTTTTATCAACTTAGTGACATCTCTTTCTCACAAACATACACACAACACACACACGCGTATAGTTACAAACATATACATACATACATACATACATACATACATACATACATATACATGCATCTATCTATATATTTATCTACACGCACACACACACACATATATATATATATATATATATATAGATATATATATATATATATATATATATATATATATATATATATATATATATATGTATATATACACACATATATATACACACACATATATATATATACATATATATATATATATATGTATATATATACACACACACATATATATATATATATATATATATATATATATATATATATACATATATATACGGATATATATAGACATACACACAAATATATGTGATAACGAATAATATATATGTAAATGTGTGTGTGTGTATGTATATTTATATATAGATAGATAGACAGATGTATAGATGTATATCTATCTCTATATATCTCTCTCTATATGTATATATATATATATATATATATATATATATATATATATGCATATACACACACACACACCCACACCCACACACACACCCACACACCCACACACACACATACACACACACACACACACACACACACACATATATATATATATATATATATATTTAACTTGGTCATCACAAACGTGCTTGCACTTGCAGCCACACATTCGTCTAACCAAACCAGTCCACACGCACGAGGCGGCCATGCATACATATTCAATTAGTTGATAAAATTTGTCCGTGTAGATATATTGAAATCTGTAAACAGCAAGCAAAAATGTGATCGAAATTTTTGAAAGCCATAGACGATGCTGGTGGAAGTGTGTCTGGTCTTAAAATCAACGGACATATTAGTGCCTTATTTGACCTTTTTTTTTTTCAAAGACAACCGACGCATTTGGCAAAACTGACAGTGACCTACATATAGAGAAACAGAGAGGCGGTGTGTGTACTGATGCTGATTATGAATATAAGGGAAGGAGCTGAATTGAGATAATTCATGCAATTAATAGCGAAAAACTCCTTTCATGAGTATTTGAAGCCTGCAAAGAGCCCAAGAAGAGAAGAGAAGCCATTACGAGCACTTAGTTGAATTCCTTGCGAAATATAGAGCAGGCAAGTGGGATTATATCTTGACTTAAAAACTAAGTAGGGATAGAAGCACATATTTTCTCGTCTTACTGGTACTCCTCAGCAAAGTATATCCTACTCGATCGTTGAGGCTAAGAATGATCAACGCTGAGGAGGTTAAAATATACCGAAACACCCTATCGTATTCGTACCATTAAATATATTTTCCCCGAAATTCAATTGATTAATCTAGCTGGTCTTATCTCCTTCGCTTGTTCCTTGTAGATATTTTAAGAACAATATAGTTTTTTCTTTTAAATTTTAGATTTCCTACTCTGCATTTTACATATGTGAACACATTGTGTAATCATACACTATACACATCCCTGATTCCTCCCTTCCACATCCCTCTGTAGTGCCATACATATATTGTTTTTATCTAGAAAGGCAATTTAGCATTAAATTGAAAAAAATACTCAATACTTTTTAGCGGAGCAGATAGTTACCAAACTTTTACAAGGAACATGTTGATAGTGACTTCGAAGTTTCGGCTTATTTGTCTTCATCAGTATCTGATAAAACTTTGAAGTCAATATCAACTTTTTCCTTGCAAAAGTTATATATATATATATATATATATATATATATATATATATATATATATATATATATATATATATATACGTGCGCACATATATATATGCATGCATGCATGTATGTATGTACGTATGTATGTATGTATGTGTGCACACACACATATATATACATACACACATATCTATATATATATGCATGTATGTATGTATACACATGCATACATACATACATATACATCCATATATGTTTGTGTGTGTGTGTGTGTGTGTGCGTGTGTGTGTACGTGGGTATACGTGTGTATGTATGTATATTAAACAATATGTACGTAGATTTATATGTAAAATCTTTCATGTGTGCATTAATATACCCAAAAGCCAATTTTGTTTTACTTGCTTGTAAACAGCAGACTATATCAAACGTAATTATCTAATATTGTTATTTCTGCAAGTTTACACTGCACTTGTTGTTGTTGTAGTTGATGTTGTTGTTGTAGTTGATGTTGTTGTTATAGTTGATGTTGTCGTTGCTGTCGTCACAGTAATTGTTGTTGCCCTTATACTATAGCAATAATTAATTTGGTTGTTTTTTTCCAGTTGCTTATAACCCCCTCTCACCCACCTCTCTCTCCATTTATCTCTCTCCGCTTTTTAGAGAGAGAGCACTTTGCTCTCATGTGTCTATTCCCTGCCTGAATGTACATGTGTGATCATGTCTATGCGTACGTATGTTTGTTTCCGTAAGTGTCCATGTGTGTCTGTGCTCACGTGTGATTGTGTGTGTGTGAATGTGTGCATTAGTGTGTATGTGCGTGTATATATATATATATATATATATATATATATATATATATATATATATTATGTATTATGTGTTCCTATGCGTATGTGTATGTATGTATGTGTGCGTGAGAAGGGTGTATGTACGTATATATGTCTGTATGAGCATGTATGCCTTTTTGCGTGTGAGCGGGTGTATTTATAACATCCAGTAAAGTTTACTCATATTTTCACGTGTCTGTCAAAAAATATTTCTTTTCTTTTTGGTGTGTGTGTGTGTGTGTGTATGCGTGCGAGCGCACGTTTCGCTGATTGGACAATTCCGTGTCAGGGATCAGCTGACATCATACATAATGGGGCCGAAGACAACCAATAGTATTTCGCATGCTTGGACGAAGCATTCGTACACATTTTTAAAATGAATCATATTGTATCTATATGTATACATACATACATACATACATACATACAAACAATATATATATATATATATATATATATATATATATATATATATATATATATATATACAGATAGATAGATAGATAGATAGATAGATAGATATATAGATAGATAGATAGATAGATAGATAGATAGATAGATAGATAGATAGATAGATACATAGATATAGGCATGTTTATACCTGGCAGTGTGTGAAATCGTGTGTTGAAACAGGTATTGTTCTATTTCAGGACGGTCATTTTTTTTTTTTCCAAATAAACACACGCACTATATATTCATTCTTCACTCGTTTATTACTGTTCTTATGCTAACTCATGTCCAGACACCTCTCGTCACACATGTGTGACTTCTTCAGCGACACTTTCCTTCTCCGTGTGTGTTCTTGCTCCACGTATATCATTCTATATACGTATATATATATATATATATACATATATATATACACGCACACATATATACATACATACACACTGGTGTATATATATATATATATATATATATATATATATATATATATATATATATATATATATATATATATATATATATATATACATATATACGCGAATATATATGTGTGTGTATGTGTGATTGTGAATGTCTACGTATGAGTACGTCTATACTTCTGTGTTCGCTAATCTGCTTATATGTGTGCCAGCGCACACGAGCAAGCCCAGTCGTGTGAGTAAATTTCTCCAGTGAGTGGGGCACAGGTGCCCGCCTGCATGCAAAGGTAAAAGAGTACATACTGATACCAAAATAATTGGGAAGTGCGTAAATTTTGTAGATTATTTAAATATAAAAAAACGGAAAACCAAATTATATGGATTATTGTTGAAGAACAAGCTGTTAATCACATACAGCGATTAGAGGTTTCCATTATTTTTTACGTGAAAATAAACTGTGAAGAAATCCTGGAAGTAGGTAAGAACGTTGCTTGATTAACAGGTATTCATACGTGCATTTGTGTGCGTGCAGGAACATATATATATATATATATTTAAAAAGATATATATATATATATATATTCACACATACACATACGTGAATACACACATACACACACACATATCTATATATATGTATATATATATATATATATATATATATATATATATATATATATATATATATATATATATAAATATATACTGATACATTCATTTATTCATGCATGTGCATAATAGCTTCATAAGATACACCAAGACGCACATTTAATGCAAAACACAGCGGGAATCAAATCTACTGAAATAAATAAATTTAGATTTTGAAATAATATTAAGACGCTTTAGCAATAAAATTGAACTGCTTAAGAACGATATAAGTGTACATATATATATATATATATATATATATATATTCATATATATATACACATATATATGCATATATACATAGATGTATGCATATGTATGTATACACATACTTATACGCATATGTATGCATGAATATATACACATATACATGTATGTATATACTTCGCCACTCATCGCTTTAATGAGAATATTCGGCGCTTTAACACTTCCACCATCAATACATTAATGTCTCATGTTTATGTGTTGATAACAATTTCTATTTTCTTCATTTGTATTCTCGCATCACTATTTACACCTGTGCTCATTATATACATTGTTGCATCAACCAATCGCTGATTGTTAGAAACAGCTGTAAAGATGTATCAAAGCCTGTGTTTCTTTTTAGCCAGATACATTTATGCTTGCATTTAAGTAACATCTTTCATAAATCATGTAATGCTATATAGATAAATGATTTGATCTTTCTAGACTTCGGACCAAGACTAAGATCAATAGAGTGACAATAAGAGACTTTCTCTTCGCTGATCATGCGGCACTTGTTGCTCACAGTGAATTAAATCTATATGTCATAGAAGTCGACTAATCGAGGTTGCGCTAGGATTTGCTTTCCGACTTCGTAAAAAACACTCACCAAGAACGGCTTCCCAAACAGACTCATGTGACGGAGAGCTGTCGCTTGGGTGGCGCAAGTTATCGTCCCATCCGCCGGAAGTAGTGAGTCATCAACAAACGGTGGTTGCTGCAATGCTCAGTTACAGTACATACTACTACTACTACTACTACTACTACTACTACTACTACTACTACTACTACTACTACTACTTCGATTATTTAAAAGAGTTGTCTTGTCACTGAAGTCCAATGTCAACGATCGTCTACAGAGGTCATTTTTGCCGAGGTTCCCTATGAACGAAGGACAGCACACTAACAAATAAAAAGATATATATATATACACACACACACATACATATAAAGAAGCAAACTTGTCATTCATGTTAAACTATTGTTGCATTATTTGATAAATTTGTAGGTGTTAAATCTACCTTTGTTGTATATATTTTCAAATTTTGTGTGTGTGTATATGTGTGTGTGCGTGTGTGTCTGTGCGTGTACGTGTGTGTGTGTGTGTGTGTGTGTGTGTGTGTGAGTGTGTGTGTGTTTGTGTGTGCGTGTGTGTGCAGTTACCTTAGGCATACTTTCTTAGTGTTTTCAATTTCTCCTATACTTTTGACTTTGATAAATATATCTTCTGTTAGTTACTCATTTGGCGCCCGTCGTTAAAGTTAGAGACAGATCTATCTTTAAATGTGAAGTTCATACAATAAACATGTCATAATTTTGAAACTGGAGCGTAGTGTGGCCGTAATATATGCATGTATAATAGAAACGTATTTCTCTCGTATTCATTTCTGCCTTTTCGATATATGTTTGCAAGAAGCAAGGGGTAAAGTCTGGACGTCTGTTTACATTTTTCACTATTTTTATCGAGAACCGGTTTATGTTTGTGTCTAGCAATGCTGACATATGGAGGCTTCATTATTTATATCATGAAAGTGTTCATTCCCCTTTTAAACTTAGGGCAAATGTTGCATTTTGTATTTGTATTTTAGTCATTTTCAATTGGGAGAGACGAAATCAGTTTGTTGTTGATAGTTTGTTTACACGCGGTGTCAGATTGCCAACCATTAATACGTTGGCTACGTGAAAGATATCGATCTTAAGCTCAATAAATTTTACAAGTATTACTTACACATTCGCCAGCATTTCTGTCTGACATGCTTGAATCGTTAAGAAGCTCGTTTAGCAACTTTGTAGTTTTGGGTTCAGTCCCTTTGCGTTGAATGTTGGGCAAATGTCTTCTGCCATAACCTAGGTCTGTTAGTGATTTTTACTAGCAAGGAAACTGCGTGGAAACAGATGTTACATATATATGTATATGTTTAGGTGGATATATTTGTGTGGGTATTGGTGTTTGTATATGTGTATGCTATATCTAAGCGAAAAATATTTAAGCAAAAAATTAACTCTATATTATATGTTTGAAAACCGCTTTCAAGCGAGTAACTCGGTTTAGAGTCACTTTTTGTAAACATATAATTATTAAAGTGGAAAAATTATCAGAAAAGTCATTTCTGTTCATTTTTTCAAGATACAGGGTGATTCAGAAGTCGCCATACATAGGAACAATTTATCTTTTTATAAGAACAGTTTTATTTCTTTTTTAATTACCAGGCTCTATATGGTTACAATTGTTTTGAATACAGATTGAAATGCGTTTACCCCACTCATTGTGAACTCGTAATGGCACATCTGGTGATACATGTACAAATGCGTTGGTGATGCGTTCCTTCAAATGATTTATGTCTTTTTATTTTGATAATTTATTATATACATATATATATGTTAAAGTCTGTCATACCGGCCATGATGAAATACCACAAGGTATAGAAAATACGTATTCGCCTTTATATATTTAATCCTTTATATTGAACACTCAGTATTTCATCTATTCAATAAGACATATTCCATATATTCAATAAGACATTCAATACTTTATTTCATTGTACCATCCATTTTTATTTTATATTATATATTGTACATTATATTATATATTGTATATTCCATATTCTATATCCCACATTGGTTTTGCAGGAATATAAATAAAACATAAAAAACAGACAGTGTTGGAACTCTTTTAAACAAAATAATATATTCCTCTATACACAATCATACAAAACCCCTTTTTTTGTATTTATTTTTACTCGCATGTATATATATAAAAAAATATATATATATATATATATATATATATATATATATACACACAAACATATATATATATATATATTACACGCACATAATACACACATGCATCCATATATGTGTGTGTGTATGTATATATGTATATATATATATATATGTATATATATATATATATATATATATATATATATATATATATATATATATATATATATATATATATATATATATATATATATATATGTATATATATATATATATATATACATATGTATATATATATATATATATATATATATATATATGTATATATATATATGTGTGTGTGTGTGTATGTATGTGTTATTTCTTTACTACCTACAAGGGGCTACACACAGAGGGGACAGACAAACGGATTAAGTCGATTATATCGACCTCAGTGCGTAATTGGGACTTATTTAATCGACCCCGAAAGGATGAAAGGCAATTTGAACTCAGAACGTAGCGGCAGACGAAATACCGCTAAGCATTTCGCCCGGCGTGCTAACGTCTCTGCCAGGTCGCCGCCTTTTGCATGTATGTATGTATGTATGTATGTATGTATGTATGTATATGCGTAAATGCTGTAATTATGGGAATAAATAATTTGAAGTTAGAAGGCAAAAGTTACCTCTGTGCAAACTATTAGCAGAGAGCTCAATAAAAGAGTTTTCAAAGTATGTTTTAGAACAATATCGTGACGTTATCAGAACGATTATAAACAAAGAGACACATGACAACAAAACGAAGTCATATATTGTAATAAATCTTGAATATCTTCGATAACCTACGACAAAACACAAATATTTGTGTAACAGAAAAACTATTCACACACACATATGGATATATATGTATGTATGTATGTACGTATGTATGTACGTATGTATGTATGTATGTATGTATTTATGTATTTATGTATGTATGTATTTATGTACGTATGTGGGTAGTTAGGTAAGTAGGTAGGTTTTTTAATGCTTATTTTCATGTCATGGTATAATAAAAGCGGAAGTTCTCAGACTTTTTGAGCCACCCCCTCATGGGCACATAATACCCTCAGCGCCCACACCCCTATTTTTATATATAAATAAATATTTTATATTTTATTAATCTATATATATACTATGAAACATTTGATATTTAATATAATATATAATTTGTATACAATACTATAATAATATTATAAATTCATAGCGGTACCCTATTCACCACCTTCCTCCCAACGCCTACTTTTTCAAAAATCTACCATGCCCCAACCGCCTCCTTAGACACCAGCGTCCACCTGGACCGTCTCAACAGCCACCTGGTGACAGTAGCGCCCACTTTGAGAACCTATGGTAAAAACGATCTAACATTAACCTGAGAGATTAATCGATACTTTTTTGCAGAGGACAAATTTATTATATTTTCACTAGAGAGGTATTCAGAGTTACTTCGAAATTTCGTCCAGCTAAGCCTTCATCGGAGTATCAGATGAAAATTAAGCTAGCAACCAAGCCAGAACGTAGCCGCAGTATAATGACTGCAGGAAGTAAAGAGTAATGTTTATATATATTAGACAAAAGGAGATAACAAATCCAAGGCTGTGAGGAGTTTTCAGGAGATTTATAAGAAACGACATATATAGTCTTACAGCTGTTTCTGGGATATTATGGATATCCTTTCATCAGAGACGATGTGAGATGGTTAAATAGAGGTAAATGTTTGAGTTCGATATATATATATATATAAATATATATATATATATATATATATATATATATATATATATATATATATATATGTATGCTCGTATATATGTACATATTTACACACACACACACACATTTATATATATCCACACACAGATACACACATACACACACACATATATATATATGTATATATATATATATATATATATATATATATATATATATATATATGGGAGAATATACGAAAAAACAACAACAGACGAGGACAGGTGGTGTAAATAACAAAAGGATGTATTAGTATGACGCTCGGGAATACGGAAAATCTTTGACGTTTCGAGCTACGCTCTTCAACAGAAAGAATACGGAGACAAGGAGACAAACACGGAGAAAAAAAAATTGAATAGTGTTCAGTCAACGGTCAATCATAATAATATATATATATATATATATATATATATATATATATATATATACATGCATATAAACATACCCAGACATATATACACACAGACAGAAACAGGGAGAGAGACAGAAAGAGCGTGTGCGTGCGTGTCTGTGCGCGCGTGCGTGCGTGTGTCTGTTCGTCCGGTAACAAATTTGATCACACAGAATAAAAGCCTGGAAGCATTTACAGTAGAACTAACATATTTATTGGGAATTATATGGTACGCCTTGCATGATTACGTAACGTACACTTTTACACTGGATTATATGTATATATATATATATATATATATATATATATATATATATATATATATGTATGTATATATACACATACATTCATTCATACGGGAATACATATATATATGTATATATATATACACATACATTCATACCTACATGCATATATATATATGTGTGTGTGTGTGTGTGTGTGTGTATAAATATACAATACACACTCACAAATATACACACACATACACACACACACATACCCCCCCCCCACACACGCACATATATATATATATATATATTATGCAAATAGAAGAATATATATACACCCATGTGTGTGTCTGTGTGTATGTGAATGTGTGTGTCTGTGTGTGTGTGTGTGTGTGTAGATGATGTAAGACACAGGAGAGAGGGGGAGGGAATGAAAACAGAGAATGATCGATAACATAGAAACCGGAATATTGGGGAAACTTTAGAGACACAGTCATTAGTTTGAGATACACTCCAGCTTGAATGAACGACAGTGATGAAGGTTTGAGCGAATAGAGAAGATGAAGAGAAAGTGAATCGATATCTGAGGCAGAATGCAGCACACACACACACACACACACACACACACACACACACACACAGAGTAGATCGAGGCCTTCAACTTCCGTAGGACTTCCAGCCTTTCGTTTTATCGAGTCGAATTGTGTGTTGCTTTCCTGTTGGCACAAGCTAACCCCAAGGAAAATTCTTTTATGAACCAGCTACCAGAGTCACGTCCGTCGTTGGTCCCTCGCCTCTTCAATAGGTTCGACAGTATGGCGGCCGAAATTAGGTAAAAGTCCAAACATAGGAGGGATGGTGAAATTTGCTGCCGATGGAAAAGGCAGCAACACAAGTTTTGTAAATAGGGCCCCGAATAGAAGAAGAGAGAACAGTCATTTCCACGTGGACGTCTATTATCATATCAAAAACAGCTAAACACAATGAGGGAAGGTTTTCCGGTAATCATGAGTCTATATAAATATATGCACATAAATACATGCACATACGCATACATGCTATACACACACAAACATATATATATATATATATATATATATATATATATATATATATATATATATATATACATAAGTATACACAAATGCACGCGCACTTATACACACATACACAGGCGCGCACACACATATATATACACATCTGCGTAAATTTTTCTCTGAGCGCTTGTGTATATATGTGTGTGCGTGCGTGTGTGTGTATATATATATTCATATATGTGCGTATATATATATGTACATGTCTGTATGTATATATATTGCTATCTTTTTTTTTGGGGGGGGGGGGGCTCTGGAAGTGGACTGTTGTCATGCCGCAGCAACCACATCGAACATAATTATTGTGCAAATGTAAATAATATCGATCTTAAGTACTTGACTTCTCTTTACATTATCCTCGTCACAGATATGAAAGACTTTAAGTCGTTTGATTAATAATCGATTATTCGATTATTGGCCGTCGTGTTCTTGAACCAGTTTAATATTGTGTCCTGTCTATCTGTCTATCTTCATGGTCAACAACAATACATGGAGGTATATGGAAGTATGAAAGCGAGCGATGACGGCCTTTATATTGGCTAATATATTCACAGTTGAGGTACTTTTAATTTCATTTCCGCCGTTGTTTATTCTTCAGAGATAAGAATGACTTAAAAGAAAATTAACTTACTATTTTAGCTTTCGTCATAAATATCTGGTATTGTGATGTATATATATATATATATATATATATATATATATATATATATATTGTTGCGTACTACGACTTTCCTCCCAACCGCAGATATACACGCATACACAAAAATATACAGACATAACCATAACCGAATACACACATATTTGTACGTGTATGTGTGTGTGCACGCGCATGAGTGTGTGTGTTCTTTGAGGACACTTAACTCAATGATATATGAATGAATTAATTATTCATCGAATTAATATATTCTAAAGTATTGGTTTCTAATTAGTTCAGCTAATTGCAGATCTATATTTGCCCCAATACAAACGTATATGTAATTAGAAAAAAATTATAAAATAATAAACTTCCATCTTTATAGTGTACTTTATCTCGTAAAAGGTTCGCTGAGCGAGTAAGTACATTATTGGAGAGCCATATTGAAAACGAGGCTGCACAGAGAGCTCCGTAGTCCCCAGCTATACCCTCCTTCAAAAATGCTGAACTTTTGGCTCTTTCTGTGACTTTCGTTCAAAACGATCTGCATCGTTAAATTTGTTAATTAGTGCATAGTTAATTATGTTGTCTAATTAAGAAAACTGTGTTTGAGTCTCTTTGTTTCTTCTGTCTATAATCTCTCACTTGTTTCAGTCGTTAGAGTACAGCCATTCTGGAGTACGCGTGGAATCGACCCCCGCCCACTCCAACAGTACTTATATATTTTAAACCCGGTAGCTATTCTATCGGTTTCTTTTACCGAACCTCTACATTACTGGAACGTAAACACATCAACGCCGGTTGTCAAGCGGTGGTGGGACATAAATACAATCATAAAGGCATAAACATACACATACACACATACACACACACAAAGACACACATATAGACGGACTCCTTTCAGTTTCTGCCAACCAGATCTGCTCTTTAGTTACCCCAAGGAAGTAGTAGAAGACACTTGCCCAAGGTTCCACGAAATTAGACTGAACACGGAACCATGTGCTTGGGAAGCAAAGTTGCTACCACACAGCCACGCCTTTGTTCATCCTTAGCTTATGACTAAATGAAATAATATTATGTGACCATTTTTATTGCTATTTGAAGTGATTGTTTCAAATTTTAGCCCAAGGCCATTAATTTTGAGGGTTAAGAGGTTACGTTTATATTATTGAGCCCTGTACTTCACTGGTACTTCGTTTTAATTATCCAAGAAGATGTAAGACAAAGTCGACCATTGTAGACTTTGAACTCTGAACACTAAGAGCTGGAAGAAATACCACGATGCCCTGCCGATTTCTAACCTTTAAATAATAATGTTTAGGCGCAGGAGTGGCTGTGTGGTAGGTAGCTTCCTTACCAACCACATGGTTCCGGGTTCAGTTCCACTGCGTGGCGCCTTGGGCAGGTGTCTTCTACTATAGCCTCGAGCCGGCCAAAGCCTTGTGAGTGGATCTGGTACACGAAAACTGAAAGAAGCCCGTTGTATATATATATATATATATATATATATATATATATATATATATATATATATATACGTGTGTGTTTGTGTGTCCTTGTTTCTGTGTCTTTCTTTGTGTGTCTGTGTTCGTTCCCCAAACATCGCTTGACAACTGACGCTTGTGTATTTAGGTCCCCGTAACTTAGTGGTTCGACAAAAGAGGTCGATTGAATAAGTACTAGGCTGACAAAGAATAAGACTTAGGGTCTATTTGCTCGACTACAGGTGGTGCTCCAGCATCGCCGCAGTCAAATGACTGAAACAAGTAAAAGAGTAAAAGAAAGACGCGAGAGTAATTTTGAATTTCCACTTCGTAAGTTGTTTTATTATGGTAGAAGTGTAAACTCGTATTAGTGGATACCACAGAAAAAGAGAATAAATCTACTGTCGATTAGTTGCCAGAAAATACTGGCGGCAAAAGAAATAAAGGTGAAAACAATTCTCCTGGTCCACACTAAAATAAGTTTAACCATAAAATCTGGGCGATTTCTGCAAAGTGCATAATCACTAAGAACTCAACCAAAACCACAGTGACTACACACAAAACCACAATCACAACCATTACCACTACCACAAACATCAGTCCACCTCAATCAATACTATTACTACCACAACCTTAACCGCCACCCCCACCACCACAACAACCACCACCACCGCCACACTCAAAGCTATTGCCACAACTATCACCACCGCCACGACCGTCACTACCACAACAACTATCACCAACACAACCATTGCTACCATCAGCGCAACCACACCTACTATAAAGAAAACTAAAACCACTACCACCTCAGCCAACACTGCTATCTCTACTACGACTACCATCACAGCCATAATCACTACTAGAATAACCACTATAAGTATTACCGCAACTATAAACTTACTACTACTACTACTGCTGCTGCTGCTGCTGCTTCTGCTGCTGCTTCTGCTGCTGCTTCTGCTGCTGCTGCTGCTGCTACTGCATCCACCACCACCAGCACCGTGATAACTGCGACTCTAACCACTACCACAAGAATCACCACTACCACCACAAACTTACTACTACTCTTGCTATGACTAATACTTCAATTACCACTAATTCCAGTGCCACCACAACCACCATCTCAACCCACCGGTATCCACCCTAAGACGATGATGATGATTATCAACATCATCAGCATCATAATTATCGTCGTCGTCATCCTCATCCTCAGCATCATCATCATTACTATCACAACCACCACAACCATCATTATCGTCTTCCTCATTATCATCAGCAACAACAGCAACAATAATATGGATTTTAGCTTGATTTCGGTGATAAGCATACGGGAAATCAATAAATTTGTTTGAAATTAAATAGAAAAAGAAATAAACAAAAAAAAAATAAAGAAAGAAAAACTAAAAGAAAATGAATGAGAAGAAAAGTATTCAAATAAGGTTTTTTCTTTTCTTTTGGTTAGTGAATGTGTGAGAGAGTTTATTAAACAAGTTTTTTTTTCTTATCTGCAGCAGATCAATGTTGCGTGAGAGTGTGAGAGTGTCCAATGTCACGAGAGCGTCAATATGAAGCTGTATGCGCACGCATGTTTCTAAATGCAAGCTGCATTATTTGCAAACGAATGTTTGTTTGTCGAAGTTCTTCCTCTCTCTTTAAAGCTACATCAACCACTCTTTCTGTTTATCCAACCATCTATCTATCTATCTATCTATCTATCTATCTATCTATCTATCTATCTACCAATCTATCTCCTTAGCCGAACTGCAGTCGTGGATTAAACAGAGACCTAGGCTCGGCGAATGGCACCGCGAGTGTCGCGTTGCTCTCAAGCAACTCTGCCGTCCGGGACCAATCTTGTGAAACTTTGATTCCACAAAAGCGTTCTATAGAGGATTAGTGGAGGGGAGGTGCGACGACGATCTCGGGCAGAATCTGGGCGTCGACAAGGAACACCTGACCCGCCTATTCAGGACAACTTTCGGGCCAGGACCTATGGACAACCACCAGAGATCCCTGGCCTGGCAGTGCTATCGAGAAGCATTACCCGTTCGGGATAAGCTTTACAGACACAGTTCGAGACACACCGGACCGACCTGCCCGAGATGCGGTCAGAGCGACGAAACCGTTCTGCACGCACTCGTGCAGTGTCCAAAGATTTCCGACCTGTGGGCTTATGCCGAACGGCTGCTGTCACGTGTGGGACGAGTCCGCCTGTCAGCCGAGTCTATTGTGCAAATTGCTCCACCACCGTCCCTCAACAGGGAAGGCAAGGCAGTGTTCATCATAGTGGTGGCCATGGTGAAAGAATGTGTGTGGTGGAGCCGAGCGAAAGGATTAGAGACGAAAACTTACCTCTCTGGCCAATCGCTCATCAACTTTTTCAAGTATCATTTGAAAAGGAAGGTGAGAATAGAGAGACAGTTTTTGTCTCGTGAAAGTTTCATTAAAAGGTGGGTGAATGTAGCAAAGATGGTGCGTGCGAGTGACGATACCTCTTTGAGCATGATCCTATAAATCGAAAAAAAAATTAAAAAAAACAAAAGAGAGAGAGAGCACTTTGCTCTCATGTGTCTATTCCCTGCTGAGGTTACCATGGTCTTTTCCGTAGGCTTTTCTCTCCATGGATAAACCTAATGTTACCCCATTTTACACGATTGACATTTTCTGTGAATACGATACCCCCCTTTTTTTTTGGCCCCTACCGATCCCTTTTGATCGGATTTTTTTTTTTCTTAAAGAAAAGCTCTACAGTTGTATTTGTCCCCTCTGTATGCAACCCTGTGTGGCTAATAAAAGAAAGAAAGTTATCTACCTACCTACCTATCTACCTACCTACCTACCTATCTATCTACTTATCTATTTATCTATCTATCTATCTATCCATTCATCTATTTATCTATCTATTTATCTATCTATCTCTCTCTCTCTTTCTCTCTCTCTCTCTCTCTCTCTCTCTCTCTCTCTCTCTCTCTCTCTCTATATATATATATATATATATATATATATATATATATATATATATATATATATATATATATATATATATATATAAAACTATCTATTTATGAGTACTTATTTGTAAATGTATCGTCCAATTGATCTGAACCGTTCGCTTTCTCTTCTGTCCTCGTGTGTGTGTGTGTGTGTGTGTGTGAGAGAGAGAGAGAGATAGAGAGAGAGTGTGAAAACTTTCAACTTCAAAGTCAAATGCTATATATGTACAGTTTTTTTCTCTCCTGTGATGGTTCTTGAAGAAGTCTCACAGGAGTGGAACAGGTGTTAAAGTGCTGCATTTAATTTTACAAAAATTTATAATTTAAGTGATTGTACTGCGTTGTCACATTTTCCCCGGTGCATTGTCAACTTCACTCGCTAATCTTTGAATAAATTCATATTTCTCTAAATATATATGTTCTTATGTATGTATGTATGTATGTATGTATGTTTTTTCATAGAGTTTTATTAAAGTTCCTCCCAAGCGGGTTCAAGCCGGTCACTAACAAAGCGACATGACGTTTTGAGTTGTATGTATGTATGTATGTATGTATGTATGTATGTATGCATGCATGTATGTATGTATGTATGTATGTATGTATGTATGTATGTTGGATTCTGTATTTGTTTATTTGAATTCTTCCTGCAAAGCTGAGATAATTTCTAACACAAATTTCCATGACTGGAGTGTAGTTAGCAAAATACATGCCGAATTTAAGAAAAGTCTTGCATACTTTTACTGTTGCATTTAATTGCAGACACGCATCTAAGGAGTCACTAAGGAGAACAAAACCCAGAGCCATGTGGCTGGAAAGCGTATAACTGGACTACACAGGCTTACCGAGTAGCTAATTCGGGGTTTTCTTTGTACCATTAGATTACCTTACCTTATTCATTCGGAGTACGCCATTTCTACACCTTTGGTTGTGAATCATTATAATTTTTCCCGTGACTCTTCCTCTTCATTTGTCTTCTCTCGACTCTATATTCGTTCTCCTTCGACTCTCCTTCCTTTTCCTTCTCCTCGCCATCACCTACACCTAACTATACGTAAACTGTTGGCGATTTTTTCCTTCTTCATTTTCTTTTCGACTTTCCTATGTTTCCTGTTACCGAAGAAGAGCTTTGCTCGAAACGTAAAACAGCCACTCTTTTCCTTCTCTGAGCGTCATATTAATATTTTACATGTCCTACGTCGTCACGTTATTGCTTTCTTCTTGTCTTTTCCCCCGTTTTCTGAATTAACTATGTTTGTGTGTGTGTGTGTGCGTGTGTGTTTGTGTATACATATAAGTGTGTGTAACAAATGCATATATGTATATTATGTATATAAGTACACACACACACACACATATATATATATATATACGCATATTTATCAATGTACATATGCATGTGGGCGTATGTATGTGTACATACATATATTCTGTGCAGTTAATTATTCATAGCCGCTTGTATTACCATTACCACACCCGCATATTGCACATCAATTGGATATCAATTCTCAATATAACCCAGCAGTGTAATAAGGGCGGTCACCCTGGGGGTAACATCCTTAGGACCCCAATATTTCAAATCTCCCCCCCCCTCACTTTCTCTCTCTCTCTCTCTTTCTTTCGATGGCTAGATAAACTCCAATTTTGGCACAAGGTCAGAAATTCCGAAGAGGTTGGAAGGGGAGGAGATTACACTGATCCCAGTGCTTAACTGGTACTTGGCTTTTTTTTCGACCCCGAAAAAATTGTAAGGAAAAAAAATCGATCTCGACAGCATTCGAACTCAGAACATAAAGATGGACAAAATGCTGCTAAGTGCTTTGTCCGGCGTGCAAACTATTCTCCCAGCTCTCAGATTTAAATAATAAAAATGAATAATAAAAATAAATGATAAAGTAGTAAAAAATAATTCTCTTCTACTCTAGGGACAAGGCCCAAAAATCTTTTAGGGAGGTGGGGGCTGTGGATTAGATCGACCCCAGTAAGTAACTGGTAGTTAATTTATCGACCCCGAAAGGATGAAAGGCAAAGTCTACCTCGGCGGAATTTGAACTCAGAACGTAAAGACAGACGAAAAACTGCTAAGCATTTCGCCCGACGTGCTAACGTTTCTTATTTTTTTATTGCCCACAGGCAATAGAGGGGAGAAACAAGGACAGACAAAGGTATTAAATCGATTACATCGACCCCAGTGCGTAACTGGTACTTAATTTATCGACCCCGAAAGGATGAAAGGCAAAGTCGAATCTTAGTCTGAATCGATCTGAAGTCTTTGAGAAGGTTACTTTTGGACGCACACTGGTGATATGTATTTTAAAGGGTGTTTTTGAGACTGGGGCGTTATCCGCTATGCGACTTTTATCTTTTGCTTGTTTCAGTCATTAGACTGCGGCCATACTGGGGCACTGTCTTGAGAAATGTTTAGTCGAGTGAATCGACGCCTGAACTTATTTTTTAAAGCCTGGTACTTATTCTATCGGCTGCTTGTGCCAAACCGTTAAGTTACACAGACATAAAAATGCCAACATCAGTTGTCAAGCAGTAGTGAGAGACAAACACAGACACAAAGATGCGCACGCGCGCGTGCACACACACAAACACACACACATATACACAGATATATATATATATATAATGGCGGGCGTTTTTCAGTTTCCATCTATCAAATCCATTCACAAGGTGTTGGTCGGCCCTTGACCACAGTAGATGACACTTGCGCAAGGTGCCACGCAATAGAACTGAACTCGGAACCATGAAGTTGGGAAGCAAGCTTCTTGCTACGCCACCACGCTCGCGCTTATGCTTGGAATTATACCTTTACCACCATGAGTAACGTCAAGAAATATGGCGTACATACAACAATTATAATTCAACTTTTATCAAATTTCTTGTGTTTACACAAAATGTTAAAATGAATTCTAATTTTCAAATGAAAAATATTTATTACCTTAAAATTGAATTAAATAAAGCATGGCAGTTTTGATTACTTTTTCTGAGGAGTTGTAGTGCACCTGAGCACTGTATACAATAAATTTATTATTATTAAATTTTACATTTGTACATTTGCAATAAATATGTTAACAACAAAATAATACTCCTCCTGCACCTCTTATGTTAACTCACTCTCTGTATCTCTCTTTTGTTCTCTCTCCATCCCCTTCTCTCTATGTGATGTAAACAATGGCTTCAGAAACCAACCTACCAACCAATAAACCAATGCTTTTATGGGTTATAGTTTTAAATGGATGAGAAAAGAATCCTTTCTTTTCTTTTTCATCATTTATCATTTACTTGTTTCAGTTGTTGGAGAGCGCCCATGCTGGTGCACTGCCTTGAAGCGTTTAGTCAAACAAACCGTCCCAGTATCTATGTATTTTTTAAAAGTCTGATTGATTCTATCAATCACTTTCGCCGAACCGCTAGCTAACAGGGACATAAACAAACCAACACCGGTTCTCAAACAGTAATGAGGGACAAACACAGAGAGACATACATACATACATACATACATATACTCTTTTACACGTTTCAGTCATTTAGCTGGAGCACAGCCTTTAGTCGAACAAATCGACCCCAGGATTTATTGCTTGTAAGCTAAGTACTTAATCTATCGGTCTAAGTACTTAATCTACCGCTAAGTTACGGCGACATAAACACACCGACATCGGTTTTCAAGCGATGGTGGGGGACAAACAGAGACACAAAAGCACACACACATAAATATATATACATATATATATATATACGTATACGACGGGCTTCTTTCAGTTTCCGTCTACGAGATCCATTCACAACGCTTTGATCGGCCCGAATCAACAACTATTGAAAAGGTTGCAAGACGCAACGAAAATTTTAGGAAGATAAATAAGTAAATGAGTGGAAACTTTAACGGTGAGTGTGTTAAATCATAGGGCACAAAAAGAGAATGACTCTCCCCAGACACAACAGAATATGCTTCAACACACGGACTCACATACAGAATCTTGCAAACCAAACCCCAAAAGGAAATATGTGTGTGTGTGTTTGTGTGTGTGAGAGTGTGTGTGTGTGTGTGTGTGTGTGTGTGTGTGCGTGCGTGTGTGTGTGTGTGTGTATATGTGTAAGAGTATATGACGAATTTCCACATAGTTTCCGTCCACTAAATTTGCTCACAAGGAATTGTGGGTGAATACACTTGCCAAAAGGTACCACACGGTGAAACTGAAGGTGAAATCACGCGATTTCCTTAACCATTCAGCCACACCTGGGCCTGGTAGTCTTTTTCTATAATAATGACCCGAGGTTGGAAGAGGACCAGTCCAAAGAGTGCTATGGGCCAGATGCAGCTCGTGGGGTGTATGATTGACCGGTTTAAGGGATTATCGGTTGGTTCTGTTAAACTGGGCAACGGACTGGGTCTGCCACACCCAAACAGTGATATTCCTGCTTTTCAGGAGGTGAGTATAAGCAATGTGAGTTAAATGAAACTGTAAAAAAACGAGAAACGTAAGAGTAGTCGATATTTGTTGCTATTAATGACTTTTCATGAAGCACGAGACTTGTCGGTAGCAGCAAGTTCTCAATTATTGATGTGGAAATTATTGGAATGGTACATAGATCAATTATTGTGTTCTGTTATCACTACCACATACTCTCTGCCCAGCATCGCATTCTCTCTCTGTCTCTCTCTCTCTCTCTCTCTCTCTCTCTCTCTCTCTCTCTCTTTCTCACTCTTTCTCTCTCTCTCTTTCTTTTTCTCTCTCTGATTTTTCTTCCTCTTCCTGTCTATATTTCTTATATGTGTGTGTGTGTGAGTGTGTGTGCGTGAGTGTGTGTGCGTGAGTGTGTGTGCGTGAGTGTGTGTGTGTGAGTGTGTGTATGTATATATATATATATATATATATATATATATATATATATATATATATATATATATATATATATATATATATACATATATACTTATACACATGTATACATACATATAAATGTGTAATCATTCATTAGTACATAAATACTCACACATACTCTCAAGTACATTTCACACATGCACACACAAGTACAACATTACATACATAAATACATACGTACATATATGCATATATGCAAATGTTTATATATAAATAAATATCTATTAATCTATCCAAAAAGAATATAGAATAAGATCGTAATAAGATTCAGCATAAGCGGGTGCACACACACACACACTCACACACACACACACACACACTCACACACACACACTCACACTCACACACACACACACACGCAAACATGTGCGAGCACACGCACACACGCACACACACACAGTCATGTATGTTTGTACATATGTATTTTTATGTATAGTTTATTTACTTTTTAAACACAAGTATACTGACATGTGTGTATATACACGCACACATACATATATGCACATATATGTAAATATATAAATATAAATAAATAAATAAATAAATATATATATATATATATATATATATATATATATATATATATGCACATATATTTGTATATATACCTACATATTTAAATACGAATGCACGGATGCATATGCACATATAGATGTACGTATATATATGCGTGTGTCTGTATGTGTGTGTTTAAGTTTATTTTGTGCGCAGACAAATTGAACCATAATAGAACTGTAGTATTTTTAATAACGAAATTAAGTTTTATATTAAGTAAAGAAAAACAAAATAATCTGAAAAAATATTTGGTGATGGGAATATTATTATTCATAGAAAATGTCTAAAATACCAACCTCGAAATATTTATTTTGACTAACGAAACGAACCAGCAGTACCCAACCTTATCATAATGACCCCCCCCCCCCCCCTACCAATGTCGTTCCTACTGCCAGTATCCCACAATTAGTGCTCTTGTTCGTCACTGGTGACATATAACCCAGTACGACTTGGCGAATGGTCGGGCCGTCGGTGATTAAATCGGCAACCCGGCCAAGCTTGCTTGGTGAAGTGGGTGATTTATTGGACATCCTACGGGATTAAAAAGTAAAACCCGATAACGGGTGGAAGAACTACATTCATCGAATATTGTGAAAGAAACGAAAAGAGAAGAAAAAGGGATGGCTACCTTGTAAGTGTAAAAATCAATAGAATGAAAGATGAAAGGAAGTTACAAAGGTAAGATTGTGACTCAGGAGAATCATCCGAACAGGCCACGTTTCTGTATTTAGCGATCGAAAGGATGAATAATAAAACCGAAAAAAGCACCAGGGTTGAGTATGCAAATCGACCTTACAGAGAATAGTTACCGGGTGGAATTGGTTATTCAACCACGTCGAAGGATGATGATGTTTAGTAACGGAGTTTGACTAAAAATAGGAGACAGCAAAACCAAATGAAAATTCAGTCATATTTGTTAATAACAGGCATTAATTCGAAAACGTAATTTTTTTGGTGCGCTTGTAACGTTTCAGAAGGCTTCGTTTATTATTGAAAATATTTGATAAGTGAGCAGGAGATCATGTTTAATATATATAGGAGGTAAAGCTTTCTTAAAATATGAACATTTATACTCCTCCTATTCAATCTACATAGTAATTAAATTTATTTAATGTAATGCAATGTTTAATAGATCCCAAATTATGACCACATCGTACTGATGATATCCAGCTAGATCGAAATAGCAAGTGTTTACGACTGATAAGGATTCTATGATGAAAAAGAAAATTTAATCAAATAATGCATAAAGATAATATATGTTATTTCTTCCACTTCACTAATGAAAACAAAACTAGATTCTTAGTAAAAGGATTCCCTTCCTTACCATAAACAAAAGCAATCAATCAAGCGGGAAAACAAATATTTGAAAAATAAAACAATACTATATAAAAAGGATTACACTTAGTAATAATTAGGGAGTATCACTTAGTAATAATTAGGAATTCATTGCAGAATCAGTTGATTGTCGCGCACGGTGTCCATGATGTTCGATTTGGTTAGATCATTTTGTGTCACGAGTTCAAATTTCATAACGTCCACTTCCATTTTAAGTTCGATAACATACGAACCTGTAAGTGAATTACTGCCGTAGATGTGAGAGGTTGTGTTGTATTTCTGTTAGAACTATTTCATTTCCTTTTTCAGACAGAGCACTAAATTATCTAATCTGCTATTGATGTTTTAAGACGTTAGATTATGATGGGAACAAAATTTTATTCCGAAAAAGCGACAGAAAGAGCACAGTGAAACTGCTGTGGGGAATGGAGTATCCAACGTTTCGGTCAGAATCCTTCTTCAGGGTTAAAATGACCGGAGAATGAAAAAGAGTAAACAGACATCAGCCTTTAGCATCCTCTGCCCTTGATAAAATGCTGCAACTGTGGGGAATGCAACACGCTTAAATGTGTAGGCAGAAGATACAGAAACCAAGAAAGAAAGAGAGAGAAAGGATAAATGAAAAGAGAACAAGAAGCGAGTGAGGATAATTTGGAGATAAAACGTGAGGTGAGAAGGGAACTGAAGGATAAGATTGGCCAGTGAAAGAGGTACAAAGATAAACGTTCAATGTACCTGTTAGTTCTACATTTCAGAGTTTGAATATGAAACGTGTTTCCAGCAGGAAGAGCAATGCAGTGACGACTCTTCCGTTCGTTGGAGTAGTGACTCCCCGTTCAATGGATTAGTGAAACCCCCGTTTACCGAAGTAGAGTCTCTCCTATTTACTGAAACAATGATTCCTCATTCTCTGGAGTAGTGACTCTCCATTCACCGGAGTAGTGACTCCCGTTCACTGAAGTAGTGACTCCCCATTCGCAAGAGTAGTGACTCCCCATTCACTTGTGATTTGGTTATTTATATTGCTTAGCCTCAGGTTCATTCTTATCTAACAGAAGCATTCCATCCATGGCCATCTAGTCTTTTTATTACACTGTAAGTCAACATTATTTAATGTGATTTAATTGAACACAATAAGATATGTAATTTGAAAGATGTTTGACTGCTATGTTTGGCCAGTTGAGCAACTATGTAGAGGTTCTACCTCGCAGTGATATTAATATTGTTAATATCAATAGCAGTCTCATAGTCAAATGTATAATCATTGTGATGTTAGAGGTGGTATGATTTAGCCCCAAGTCATATTTAATTCAACAGATTTATGATCAAAACTTTTCGAACTGTCATTATTACGTCTTCTTTTGAGAGGCATAGTTTATCAAAGAATACATTATCCAATAATTCTTTCCATTGTTAACACAGAAGGTATGATCTGAAGAAGATAGATTTGTTATGTCTAGCATTAAATGCGTTTACATAGAAGTTCGTTCGTTTGCTCGTAGGCGTTCCTTCTGGTTCGTAAATGCACCGTTTTATAGCTAGAGGCTACTCGAAACTTGTTATTAATGCCGACGTTTTTAATGTTAATGTTAATTTTTTTTCCCTCAGTATTTTTTTCATTATCTTGCAATCCGTCTAATGGATATCGCTCATACCATCTTATTTTGAAGGTAGAAATCTGACTAAATTCATTGTTATCGCAACACACAGCGCATATATTTTGCTTGTCTTCTATTATAATTACAAGCACAAGTAAAATTCTTCTTCAGAAAATTAAGCCAGCCCGAATATTTTACTGGTATTTTACGTAATCAACACCAAGAACATAAAATGCGAAGTTTACCTCGACAGGATTTGAAATCAGAATGCATAACACCGTAACGAAACTCTACCGGTATTTTAGCAGACTCTCTAAAGACTCTGCTAATTTATCGCTTTGAAAAGCTCAAACAATGGGTTAATCGATAACACCAACCATTAATTTCCATTATCGATAAATTTTAAGTAAAAGAAGCGCAAATGTCAAACAAAGTCATTCGTTTTGGAATTAGGTGCAGACGTGACTGTCTGATTAGAAGTCCACTTCCCAACCATGTCTCTGGGTTCAGTTCCATTGTGTGGCACATTTTGGCAAGCAGTTTCTACTATAGCCTCGAACCAACCAAAGCTTTGTGAGTAGATTTGATAGACGGAAACTGAAAGAAGCCTGTCGTGTGTGTGTGTGTGTGCGCGCGTGGGCGTGGGTATCTTTGTGACTATGTCCTGCATTACTACTTGACAAGCTGTTCATCGAAAGATGTTTA
>NC_142933.1:107541789-107544289 GCF_046866305.1 Octopus bimaculoides
TCCGTCCCTCCTTCTCTCTCTCTCTCTCTCTCTCTCTCTCTCTCTCTCTCTCTCTGTCTCTGTCTCTGTCTCTCTCTCTCTCTCGTTTTCTCTAACTACCTATCTATTTTCCTCTCTATTTATATCAAACACACTTCATGCGTTTATATCGTCAACCATTCAGCTTCATTTTTATATTTTTCAATTAAAATCATGATTCTTTAAAATAATTTATGTCTCATGCAACCGCCAAAGTTGACCATCTTGATTAAAATCTATCCAAATCACGCACACACATACACACACACACATCTGTGTGTATACATACACACACAGGCATTCATACACAGATATGCACACTCACATGTATGTATGTATCCATACATATGGTGACTGCTCCACCATCACAGGCGATTGCCTTCCCTTTGCGCTTCCTTAGCATTTCTATCTTTCCATGCATTCATTCTCCGATGTCTATCCAGTTCCATTGCAAATCTACTTTGTATAAAGCATAATTGACAGATGAAAGATTTAACTTTCTGTACGCTTCCAATTGTTTAGGTCTGCACATGTCGCCATTTTTCCATTTTTCTCCGGGTCAAAGAGGATGTATTGTGAGTAGAATTTAGTCAGCGTAAGATTGCATAAAATCTTACGATTCTTCTTGACACAGTCAACAGAATTATTGTACAATTCACCATAAAATAACAATCTGGGCTCTTTGACAAGCGTCTTCAGGCTGTCAAGCATGTTGGGGAAAAAACAATTATCATTGTAAGACAGTTTATGTTGCTGAGTCACTCCAAATGAGGTACTACTATCGACTTGTCTCCAAATATCCAAAGAAGAAATGAGAAGTATATTTTTGAAAAACTATAGTATTGATTAAAATTAATGTATGTATGTATGTATGTATGTATGTATGTATCTGTGTCATTTTTCAGTTTTATTTCTAGATTTCTTACCAATAGAGGAAGAGCCGGTTTCTAACCTAGATTCAAGGCTTCTTCATTGGAATTTCAACATGTATGTGTGTATGTATGTATGTATGTATGTATGTATGTATGCATGTATGCTTTATGTATGCATTCTCATATATATAGTTACCTATTCAGACATGCTCATATATATTTAAATGCTAAACATCTGGAAAGTTTTACAGATATTTACATTTCCAGTGATGTAGTGGATCTGTAGTCTTCGAATTAGCTTTCTCCTTTCTGGTTTTGAGAAGCCTAATTTCTCAAGATTGGTGTTTACGCAGTGTGGTACGTATCCCAGTACCCAAATAATTACAGGCATAAACCTGAACTTGTAATCTGGATACAGTAACTGCAGTTTCTCAATAGTTTAGAGTAAGTGTTCTCTTTGTCACTGAAATTCAGCTTTATGTTAATATCCGCTGGGCAGCTAATTACCACAACATTGCACAGTTTCTCTTCTCTGTACGAAATCATTATATCAGGTCTGTTGTGCTTACATTTTACTGAGGTCTTCACTGGTACATTGCACCAGTATTCCTTTTTATTATGAGTGGCTATGGCTTCTACCATAATGTGGGTTCTTATTTCTTTGCATTCGAGGTTATCCTCCCTACGGATTTCTATGTATGAATGTATATATGTATGTATGTATGCATGTATGTATGTATGTATGTATGTATGTAGGAAGTAATGCAGATAAACACAATTACGCTTCATACACGCGCGCACATACACATATGTATTTATACATGGACACATATATCTACATATATTCAGATAGAAAAATACATATATACTTATATACATACAAGCATATTTTCATTGAGCATAAAAAATACATAATAGAATGAAGAAAAAACATTTCTTAACTCGACAGCTGTTTCAGGAAGCTCAGAGTTACATAATAATCATTTTTTAGTCATAATTTACAGATGGAATATTCAAACGTCTCGGGTGTACAACTATATATATATATATATATATATATATATATATATATATATATATATGGGAGAATATACGAAAACAAACAACAACAGATGAGGACAGGTGGCGTAAACAACAAAAGGATGTATTAGTTTGACGCTCGGGAATGCAGAAAGTCTTTAACGTTTCGAGCTACGCTCTTCAACAGAAAGAATGCGGAGAAAACAAGGAGAAAAACACAGAGAAAAAAAATTGAATGGTGTTTGGTCAACGATCTATCATGGCTTCTGATATATATATATATATATATATATATATATATATATACACACACATATATGGTGGATGTCTACTCTTTAGACGAGCAAGACCATACCTGTCATGTTAAATGGAAGGCTTTTAATTCTAGTGCAGCTTACACAAAACCACAGCGCCTCTCTCTAACAATACTAAGAATTCCAGAGACAAATAAAGTGCAAGATAGCTCAGTGAACTTACAGGACTCTCTGCCACCAGCCCGAATATTTCTATGCCCCGGCGTATGTGTGTGTGTATGTGTGTGTGTGTGTGTGTGTGTGTGTGTGTGTGTGTGTGTGTGTGTGTGTGTGTGT
>NC_142933.1:107561789-107569289 GCF_046866305.1 Octopus bimaculoides
GTCGCTATGAGTAGAGCAACGGATTCAGTTAATTTGGAAATTAGTTGTGGAGAAACGGAGAATATCGTTTATATTGTGCGTATATATATATATATGGGGAGGGGGCATACGGGCAACACACTCGCGCGCAAACGTACACCTATTGCATACATGTTTTTTGTACGCATACATGTTAGTGTGTGTGTGACTGAAGCCATTCATACATACATAACAACCCCTCGGTCTCTTTTTGTCTGTCAATCACTCACTAAAAAGACGAAATCTAAAAAATCTATATATATATATGTAGTAAAAATTTACAAAACAAAAAAAACAAAAGACGAAGACGAGTGTGTAAACAACAAGCAGATGTATTAGTTTAATGCTCGGGAAGTGAGAAAGTCTTTTACGTTTCGAGCCTACGCTCTTCAACTGAAAGGAACACAGAAATAAACAGAGAGAGAAAATAGAAAAAGATGTAGTGGCTAGCGATCTACCATGGCGATTGCCGGACACCATAGTATATATATGTATGTGAAAGTATATGTATGTATATATATATATATATATATATATATATATATATATATATATATATATATATATATATATATATATATATATATATATATATATATATATATATATATATAATCCAAGAGAGTTAGGTGTTGAGGATTCAACCCACTAAGGGATAATATATATTCAATATACTGCTGGGAGGGTACCAAATTATTGTTACACTAGTGTTATACCAAGACGGATATATATATGCATATGTATGTATGTTTGTATGTATGTATGTATGTATCTATCTATCTATCTATCTATCTATCTATCTATCTATCTATCTATCTATCTATCTATCTATCTATCTGTGCGTGTGTGTGTATCAACAGTTTACTGAATAGTAAGTTACTAGTTTTTTTTTGTTTGTGTTTTTTAATCTTTTACAGACATTCAGTTATTCCAGCTACAGTTTGAAGCTGTTTTTACCAGAAACAAAACAAGATGAGACTGATAAAAATCTAGAAAGAAAAGTTAATAAAATAAACAATTTAACTGAAATAAAATAAAATTAATCACAGAAAAACGAAGGTTAAGCAGAACTTGTAAATCTCTGTCTGTTAATTGAAAGGATTCGTTTATTGAATTCTCGGCCAATTTAATATTGAAATCATTGACTTTCATCTGCAACTATTAAACCTTGTAGAGAGGCAGTTACTTGTGTGTATGTGTATGTGTATGTGCTTGTGGGTGTGTTTGTGTGTGTGTATGTGCGTGTGTGTGTGTGTGCGTGTGTGTGTGTGTGTGTGAGATCGTGCGCGTGTGCAGGAATAGACAAGATCGTGCATGTTCGTGCACAATTTCCAAATGAAACCAGCTTACACCAGCGTTTCTTATATATATATATATATATGTATATATCTGTGTGTGTGTGTGTGTGTGTGTGTGTGTGTGTGTGTATATATATATATATATATATATATATATATATATATATATATATATATATATATATATACACACATATACATATATAGAGAGAGAGAGAAAAAGGGAGTAATAGCTTAATTGATAGGTTGATAGAGGGATACATAGATAGGTGGATGGATTTACGTTTGTGCATATCCATGTAGGTCTATATACGTACATATATTTATATATATATATATATATATATATATATATATATACATACATATACACATATACATATAAATGCATATATATATATATATATATATATATATATATATATATATATATATACATGCATACATATATTGTATATATATGTGTATATATATACAAACGTTGGTGTGTGTTGTTTTGTGTGCACACGTATGTACTTCGTGATACTCCCGGTACCGATGCTGCTATTGCTAATACTCATGATGATGATGATGATTAGGAGGAGGAGGAAGGCGTAGAAAAAAATTAAAACGATAATAATGAACGGCGCTGATGAAAGCCGTTTAGAAATTTCGATTCAACTCAACTCAAAATTTTATTAAATTTAAACTTGTCTTTTTTTTTTTCATTTATATATTTGTTTATTTATTAATACCTTATTTTAATTCACTTATTTATTAATGCATTTCATTTGTTTGTTTGTCTGTTTGTTTGTTTGTTTGTTTATACGCTTCCTTGCTATTTTTCGACTGACTACAGAACATGTAAACAAGATGGACGCGGCCTAACGCAGAACAATTAACAACTTTTTTCCAGACATGAAACAAGTATTTTTCTCATGTCTTTTATGTAATTTTGCTGCTGTTGGTTTTTTTTTTTTTTTTTGAAGTGGTTATTCTCCTATGTCGCATTGCTTAGACAATCATTTTATCATATTCACTACAACTACTACAACCACCAACACCACCTCCACCACCACCACCAACAACAACAACAACACCGACACAATCACACCGTTCCCACTTGTCCATTACTACTACTCCTACTTCTACTTCCACTGTGACTGTTACTACTTCTATTACTACTACTATTACGACGACGACGACGACGACGACGACCACCACCACCACCACCACCACCACCACCACTACTACTACTACTACCACTACTACTACTACTACTACTACTACTACTACTACTACTACTACTACTACTGCTGCCTTTTCCTGGCGGATTAGCAAAATCGTTAGAGCGTCGGATGAAATGCTTTGCTGTATTCGTTCGTAGCGAAGTCGAATTTACTCTCTTTACTCTTTTATTCTTTTACTTGTTTCAGTCATTTGACTGTGGCCATGCAGGAGCACCACCTTTAGCCGAGAAAATCGACCCCAGGACTTATTCTTTGTAAGCCTGGTACTTATTCTATCGGTCTCTTATGCTGAACCGCTAAGTTACGGGGACCTAAACACACCAGCATCGGTTGTCAAGCGATGTTGAGGGGACAAACACAGACACAAAAACATATACTCACACATACACACACACACACACACACACACATATATATATATATATATATATATATATATATATATATATACATACACATATATACGATGGGCCTCTTTCAGTTTCCGTCTACCAAATCCACTCACAAGGCTTTGGTCAGCCTGAGGCTATAGTAGAAGACACTTGCCCAATGTGCCACGCAGTAGGACTGAACTCGGAACCATGTGGTTGTGAAGCAAGCTTCTTACCACACAGCCACTCCTACTCCTGTCGATAAAATCTATTTACTTTTGTTTTGCAGTGTTGCGGGACGATGAGAGCGCGATGTGTGTTCAGGAAGGGAATGGAACGGGAGATGTCCTTTAGTTTCGCCCCAAGGCAAAGGATGGGTAAAGGGCTCATTGGGAAGGAGTAGGAAGGTTTAGATCACAACATGAACAGGGACCAGCGGGCAGAAATTAGGACTTGGAAAATAACCCTATGAAACCGCAGAGTTTTCGACACTTTGTGCATGTGGAGGCGCGCAGCTTAGGGGTTAGGGTGTTGGACTCATGATAGTAAGATTGTGGTTTCCACTTCTGAACCGGGCGATGCGTTGTGTTCTTGAACGAAAGCACTTCATTTTACTCCGCTGACAAAAGTGAGCATTTCCTGCGACGAACTGGCGTCCCATCCAGTGGGGAGATAACATGTGCGTCACGGCAACCGAGAAACCGTTCCTAGGCGTTTATATGATTCAGCAAGTATATACTTCTTTATGTCGTCTAAAAATAAAATTCGGTTTTTATTTCTCGCGTTCCTTCTTCAAAATCATATACTTATTATTTGCCCTTAGTTTACACAATTTCTGGGTTTTCTTTTTTTTTTTTTGTTATTTTTTGATGAACTGTTTTCTTTGTCAAAACGTTCCTGACTCATTCCCGTCCCCCCCACCCCGCTTCGTTTTTTATAAATAAATTAGACTCGTTCCTCTTCGCACATTTTTTTACAGCAACATTGCCTATCCACCCCCACCCGTCTCTATTATGAATGTCTCGTTGTAATTGTATGTATGAATGAAAATTGAATGTAAATTGAATGGTATGGCTAACCAAATGAAAGAACTATTATAGAAGAAGTCATCATCACCGCCATCACCAAAGCCACTACTTGTCACCACCACCGCCACCACTGATATCATCGTCAACGACATCGTCTTCGTTATTGTTGTTGTTGTTATCATTCCAATTTTAGTATCTATTTTGCTAATCGTATTTATGTTCAAGAAGCGAAAATATAAAGCACAAAACCATAAAATGAATAATTTATGAAAAGAAGTTTTAAGTAATTTGGTAAATGTGCTCAGGCACGCTACAACACGTGTGTATGTGTGTGTGTGTGTGTGTGTGTGTGTGTGTGTGTGTGTGTGTGCGCGTGTTATGAATATGTATTTCTGTGAATTATTATATATATACATGTGTATACGGTTATTTCTAGTGTTGCCAATGAACTGATTTTTAAAGTCAGAAAAATGAACGGACATCTTTCGGCTTTATTAGTTCTCGTCATTGAAATATATTCTACCCAGTCGACAAATCTAATACATACATACATACACACACACACACACACATATATATATATATATATATATATATATATATATATATATATATATATATATATATATATATATATATGCAATTATACATATACATATATATATATATGCAATTATACATATATATATATATACATATACATATATAGGCGCAGGAGTGGCTGTGTGGTAAGTAGCTTGCTTCCCAACCATATGGTTCCGAGTTCAGTCACACTGCGTGGTACCTTGGGTAAGTATCTTCTACCAAAGCCTTGTGAGTGGATTTTGTAGACGGAAACTGAAAGAAGCCTGTTGCATATATATGTGTGTGTGTGTGTGTGTGTATGTTTGTTTTTAACGGTGAAACCCGAAGTAGATAAGGCTATAATTAATCTTTTCTACTTATGGAAATTTTGTAGGGGGAAGATAGTTGATTATATCGACCCCAGTGTTCAATCAGTACTTATTTTATCGATCATGAAAAGATGAAGGGCACTGCCAACCTCGACGGAATTTGAACTCAGAACGTAGCGACGGACGAAAGACCGTTAAGCCTTTTGTCCGCTTGCTAGCGACTCTGCCAGCTCGCTGCCTTTGAGCTATAAACAATAACATTTAGATATTGAGTTAAAAATGCCCTCTGAAACAAAAAAAAAAATGAGAGACCATTGCCCGTGACTCGAAAGCGCATCTTCGGTAAATATGAAAGCTGTTCTAACATTGGGCTAAAATAGTCCTTCAAATTTCGCCCTCGATTTTGGCCTTGCTAACGAGAATGGTAAGTTGTTTATCTTACGCGCGCGCGCGCACGCACACACGCACACGCACACACGCACACAAACACACATGTATATACATATATAGAGAGATAGATAGATGAATAGAGAGAGAGAGAGATTGAGAGATGTAGGTACACTGATTACGAGCGAAGTTTATTTGTACAATTATATCTACTAATATAAATTTTACATGGATACGAAGTTATATATATATATGTGCGTGTGTACATGTGTGTGTGCATGTGCTTGTGTGCATGTCTGTGTGTATGTTGATGTGCATGTGTGGGTATGTGTATGTATGTGCATGTGTATATATGTGTGTGTGCATGCATAAGAATATAGCTATGCATATATGTATATATGCACGCATATACACATATATATATATACTTACCTTATATATATATATATATATATATATATATATATATATATATATATATATATATATATATGTATATATATATATATATATATATACACACACTTATTCTTGCTCATCGGCAAATTTCCGAAATGAATATCGAACGGAGCCGAGACCAAATATTCAATTAAGCCAGAGACAAATACCGCAAATGTAAATGGAAGCGAAGTTAAGTCGTTTCTTCGGCGGCTTGCAAACATAATAACATTCATTAGTGGTGCATATGAATAACTTATGCGGTTTCTTTTATATATGTATGGCTTACATATCGCATATAAGTTTTCTCAACGCCTGGCATTTTATCCCTCCCTCTGTCTTGAATTCTCTCTAGTTCCACCTCCTTCCCTTATCATTTTTCTCTCACAAAGACATACTCTCTCCCTCTCTCTCTCTCTCTCTCCCTCCCCCTCTCTCTCTCTCCTTCTATATGGTTTGGGTTCTGTATTTATTCATATATGATTGATATATATATATATATATATATGATTGATATATATATATATATATATATATATATATATATATATATATATATATATATATATATATATATATACATATATATATACACGTGAGCGTTGTTATACTGCTATTAATATTCGGAGAAGCCTCCATTTGCGTGTTGCACTTTCTCATATAAATATGTAAACAGCTGTTTCGTATATTGAGCACCGTCTCTAGTATTGTAATGCTAGCTATTTGGCGACGTCACGTGGCTTAGTGGTTAAGGTATTCGGCTCGCGATCGTAAGGTCATGAGTTCGATTCACGGCACGCGATGTGTCCTTGTATAAGACACTTTATTTCACGTTGCTTCAATCGATTCAGCTGGCAAACTGATTTGGACCTGCAATTCAAAAGGCCACCCTTGTAACGTTCTGTATCACGCCTAATCTTCCTGCGAACTACGTTAAGGGTACACGTGTCTGTGGAGTGCTCAGCCACTTACGCATTAATTTCAGGAGCTGGTTGTTCCGTTGCTCAAATCAACTGGAACACTCGTCGTCGTCACCAACGGAGTGTCAGTGGTAGCTATTGTGATAATGTTAATAGTTGCAATGGTTTCACAATGGCTGGAGCTGTGCTTATAGAAAATGAATACAGGTGCCGAACCTCTTACCCGGAATCCAGAAATCCGGAATTACCAGAAACCCGGCTATTTTTGAAACAGGCTAGCTTTGAATTTCGCGGCCGTTTTGTTTTGGTTTTAGCATTTTTAATTGGCTTAATAAAGACCCCGCTTTAGAAACGTATTAATTTGTATATCTTATACAATTTTGTTTTTTACTTTTCGTTATTTATTTTATATTTTCAGCATATATTTAGCCTTTGTCCAGAAGTCCGGAAAATCTAGAGATCTGGAAAATCCAGAAATACGGACCACCTCCGGGCCCAAGGTTGCCGGATAAGTGGTTCGGTATTTGTACTAGTTTTCAAAAGAAAAATTATATAAATGAAAGAAATTTCTCTTTGGTATATTTTAAATAAATAGATAAATATTATTTATACTTTGGTAAGAAACTTTCAAGAGCGTTGAACAGCTAAATGAACAGGACGAAATAGGAAACAAAGTGTGTTGCTCAAGAGCACAATTCATCGCCTGGACCGGGAATTGAAAGCTTGATTTTGTGATCTAACCACTAAACTACGCCTAGACGTAACCATGCTAAAATATGAATCAACAAATTACAAACAGAAAACCGAAAGAGATTAAAATAAAACATAAAATCAACAATCAATAAATAACATCATTAACAACAACAACACCAACATTGGTAATGGTACCAATATCAAAGTATGCAACCTCGTACGAAA
>NC_142933.1:107574289-107591789 GCF_046866305.1 Octopus bimaculoides
GCTGAGTAGTTTGCTCGGCATGCTAACATTTCTGCCACATTACCGCATAAGAGATAGGTATAATATTGATCGGCTGATAGAATAGTTTTGGCATTGTTCCTGACTATTGTAGAGAAGCAAGAACAATAAATGACATTTTCAGACACCATAAATTCTAAGAGTAACACATTCTATGCCTGGTCTCTCAACAAAACAAAGCTTGCTGTCTATTTGGCTTTTTCTTCGTATTTCCAGCATAAATAATCGTAAATGTTTTCCAGTCAAAATGGTAGACGAATCAACGAAGTTGTGGTTTCTTGGCTAAAGCCTCGTTTTGAAGTCATAACGCTCATAACGTTTCATAGGTGACTTTGTGAGTGTTATTTACGCAGAAGAAGGCAGAGAACTGGCAAAATCGTTTGAGCATTGACAAAGACGCTTTGCGGAATTTGTTCTGACACATAACAGTCTCAGTTTAAGTCTAACTGCGATCAAATTTCATCCTTTCGAGGTCGATAATTTAAAGTACCAGTCAAGTATTAGGTTGTTTCACATAAAATGCTGCATTTTTAATAACTTGTTATTTCAGTCATTTAAAGACTCAATTATGTCTACCTTGTATTTAATCTTGACTCTTTTTCTTTCCCAACAATATTGCTATACAAAATTTGTACCCACAGACCTTATGAAAATAATAACAACCGAACTACGTTGAGTGATTTTCTCGTATGAGTACACTCTGCTGCAGAAGCTCTACAGAATATCAAGCGGGCCTTTGGTAATGGTTTTGATGGGTAAACGTCATAAATGAACATGGATCATAAATAAATTAGTTCTCTAACACAACTGAAACATTTTATTATTACCTTTCAAATACGACATTTCATCGACTTAACCCAATGCTTGAAAATAGTAAACCTTGAGCCTAAACCCACAAAGAATTATTTAGCTCTAAGGCAGACCTTAACAAACAGACTTAATGCAGATAAACAGATTATTGTTTATCTTCAAGATTTTGAATGAGTGAAATATTCCATTTAGGTAGTTTCAGCCATTTGTTAAATTCACTTGATTTATTTTGTTGTGTATATACATATACATATATATACATATATATATATATATATATATATATATATATATATATATATATATATATATATATATATATATATATATATATATATATATATATATATATATTATGATTGACCGTTGACTGAACACTATTCAATTTTTTTTTCTCCGTGTTTTTCTCCTTGTCTCCGTATTCTTTCTGTTGAAGAGCGTAGCTCGAAACGTCAAAGACTTTCCGTATTCCCGAGCGTCATACTAATATATACTTTTGTTATTTACAGCACCTGTCCTCGTCTGTTGTTATTATTTGTATATTCTCCCATATATATATATATATATATATATATATATATATATATATATATATATATATATATATATATATATATATATATATATATATATCGTGGCACTCCGTCGGTTACGACGACGAGGGTTCCAGTTGATCCGATCAACGGAACAGCCTGCTCGTGAAATTAACGTGCAAATAGCTGGACTCTCCACAGACACGTGTACCCTTAACGTAGTTCTCGGGGAGATTCAGCGTGACATATATATTGTAAACAAGGGGAAAATACACACATCTATTTGCATATATATATATATATATATATATATATATATATATATATATATATATATATATATATATGGGTACTAAATCTATGATTTTTATGCACGTACATATGTTTATATATAACTTATAAATAAAATATTTAAAGTGCCATATTAATCCTTAATAATTAGTACTTGTTTTTCACTAAACTGAGGAATATCAATTACTTGATTATAATTTTACTATCCGTTGCGCTTCTAGTTAGCAAGCTGGTCGCGTCAATGCCTGTTCACCTAAAACAACGGTGCAAGACAATTCGGCTGTTCTTATGCTTCGCTTTGCTTTCCTTTCATAAAGATTTCGGAGACACACTAATGTAATTGTAATTTCAAAGACTGGGTTATTGAGTAAGTGGAAAATTATTGATTCAGTGAGAAGACATTTCGGCAGTAACTGATGGGAAATATCGTTTTAATTGTATCTGTCTTGTGACTAATTTAATTCAAACATTTTTTTTCTTTTTGTTTCTCTTGTTTATCAATAATTATTATTGCATTCTTTTTAATATTTGTACATAGAAATTTCTGATGTAGTTCCATTAGAGCATATTTTAGGTGAAGAATCGCAGAAATATTGGTAACATAACCTTACGGTTGATGCACTTTAGTTTAGAATGTTCGATGGAATTAGCAACAATGTTTGGAAATTGATAATAGGCATGGTATCAATAAATTAAATATCTGGCACATTGGATGACTTCTAATTAATTTTTTTTTTTCCTTTAATGATTTTGTAGAATACTTGATACTCAATAGTCTTCGACAAGCTACAAAGGCGAGAATAGGCGCCGGTAAATTGTTTATAAGCAAGCCATTACACATGATTTAAGAGAAAGGACGAGTTGTACAGTAAAAACGAGTATTAAGGATGATAGAAACATGTGATCCAGAGTCGAGTCGCAACATTTGATTGAACAAAGACCGGATGCTGTGCGTGAGTTCTATCCCCTACATCGCTGAGTGAGCACTAGTGGCTTTGGTGTCGCAGAGGAAGTCCCCGAAACACTTACAGCGCTGTTGCACCATTTGATGTGACAACGACTACTGCATTCGGTGACAGAGGACGGTGAAGTCCTCAACACACAAGTGATTACTCTAAATAAAGTATGAAACTTAAAACAAAACCGTATACAATTTTATATAAAATATAACCGCTGGCTTCTTTGCGCGGCCATAAACTCAAAAATTAAATAAGATAGGCTTAAACGATTTAATCAACTTCATTATATCTCTGATTCTAATCGTGTTTCTAGAGATATGAAAAGCAAAGTCAATTCCATCTGGATTTCAACTGAGAAAGGGAAGTTCAATCAATCGTCTGCAATCAATCTTCTTTCTACCAACGCTCTTTCATGTAATTGTTTGGCTGCGTGGTAAGAAACTTGCTTCCCAACCACATGGTTCCGGGTTCATCCCCCCCACCTGCGTGGCACCTTGGGCAAGTGTCTTCTACTGTAGACTCGGGCCGACCAAAGCGTTGTGAGTGGATTTGGTAGACGAAACTGAAAGAAGCCTGTCGTAAATGTATATATATATATCTATATCTATGGGGGGGTGTATGTTTATGTGTGTGTTTGTTTCCTCACCATCGCTTGACAACCGATGCTGGTGTGTTTACGTCCCTGTAACATAGCGGTTCGGCAAAAGAGACCGATAGAATAAGTACTAGGCTTACAAAGAGTAACTCCTGGGGTTGATTTGTTCGACTAAAGGCAGTGATTCAGCATGAACGCAATCGAATGACTGAAACAAATAAAATAATAAAAGAATATATATTGGGTTGGGGCTGAGGGGAAGGTCACACTGCTGCTAAAAACTAAGACACGCACAAACATACATACACACAAACATACACACGCACACACACACACATACACACACTCACACACACACAAACAAGGAAACAAACGCATGCCCACATAAGGATACACATATTAGAAGAATAGAATGGAGTAAGTGGAGCAAGAACACACGTGAAAACGATAAATGTCGCTGAAGAGGTGACAGAAGTGTGACGAAAAATTTCCGGACAATATACAGGCGTTGAAATAATAAAATAGCAATAGTAAACGAGTGAAGGGGAAAAAAGAAAAAAAGTATAGTGTGTGTGTTTATTTGGCAAAAAAAATAAAATTAATTAATAAAATGACCATCCCGAAATACAATAGAATATGTGTGTGTTTATGTATATATATATATATATATATATATATATATATATATATATATATATATATATATATATATATATATATATATATATATATATATCTTTCCTTTCCCGAGCGTCCAATGACACTATCCGTATCACATCCTCACTTTGTTGTTTTTTTTGTTATTGTTTTTTGAGTTTTTTTGAACCTATATATATATATATATATATATATGTATTTATATGTATATATATGTATATATATATATATGTGTGTATATATATATATATATGTATATGTATATATATATGTATGTGTGTATGTATGTATATATATATGTATATATATATATATATATATATATATATATATATACATACATATATATATATACATATATATATACATACATACACACATACATACATATATACATACATACATACATATATATATATATATATATATATATATATATATATATATATATATGTATATATATATATATATATATATATATATATATATATATATATATATATATATATGGGAGAATATACAAAAAATAACAACAGACGAGGACAGGTGGTGTAAATAACAAAAGTATATATTAGTATGACGCTCGGGAATACGGAAAGTCTTTGACGTTTCGAGCTACGCTCTTCAACAGAAAGAATACGGAGACAAGGAGAAAAACACGGAGAAAAAAATTGAATAGTGTTCAGTCAACGGTCAATCATAATAATGGCCGATCATAACAATGACTGACCGGAAGTTAGAAATTCTTATTTCAGGAGAGCTAAGAAAGGGGGAGATAACAAACGGTGATCGGGAACGAGGGGCTGTGTGTGGGAGGTAGACTGCTGGTGTTCTTGACGTATGTAGTGTGAAAATGGGGGAAGGGAGAAAGGGAGAAAGTAGTTGGTCAGTTGTAGTGTGTGCGTGGTGTGATGTGAGGGTATTGGTGTGGTGTGCGTGGTGTGATGCAAGGGTATTGGTGTGGTGTGATGTGAGGGTGTTGGGAGGTGGGGAAGGCATGGGTGGAGTGTGGGGTAGAGGTAGGGGTATGTGGGTAGGGTGGGGTATGTGGGTAGGGTGGGGTATGTGGGTAGGGGTGGGTGGTGGGTGTAAGGAATTGGACGGGGTGGAGTGGGAAGGTAGAGTAGGAGTGTGTTGGGGTGTGGTGGGATGAGCTTATGAGGGGGTGTTGACGAGGAGGGAGAAGGGGAAGGTGGATGTAAGAGAGGGGGAAGATGGGTATGGGAGGGGAGAGGAAGAGAGGAGAGAGGGTGGGTATAAGAGAGGGAAGGGGGATTGAGAGAGGGGGAAGGTGGGTATGGGGGGAGAAAGAGGGGAAGGTGGGTATGGGGGGAGAAAGAGAGGAAGAGAAAGAGAGGAAGAGAAAGAGAGTGAGAGAGAGGGAAGAGGGTCATGGGGGGGAAGAAGAAAGGAAGAGAAAGAGAGGGGAAGAGAGTGAGAGAGTAAGGGTGAGAGAGTAAGAGAGTAAGAGTGTAGAGAGTAGGAGAGTAAGAGTGTAGAGAGTAAGAGTGAGAGAGGGGGGAGTACGAGAGAAGAGAGTGAGAGAGAGTAAGAGAGAGGAGAGAAAGAGTAGGGGTGAAGAGAAGTGGGAGTGGAGAGAAGTATGAAGAGAGGTGAAGAGACGTACAAAGAAGTAGGAGTCGGAGCAGGAGGTGGGGGAGGGGAGAGATGGGTGGTAGGAGGGAGGGTGGGGGAGAGAGACAGGAGGAGGGGGTTAGATGAAGAGTGGAGGGGAGTTGAGCCCATATGGCGCAAAGGAGCGAAGATAGAAGATTAATCCCTGTTCACGGCGCAAACGGGAGTCCGGATGGCCCCTGTGCATGGACAATCCAAACACATATATATATATATAAAGTTGTAGTATATTGTCAACTTAATGCGACAATCCCGATAAGGGAATACACTACTGCCGTATATATATATATATGTATATATATATATATATATATATATATATATATATATATATATATATATATATATATATATATATATATATCAGTACTCAACACTTCATGAGTAGATATATATTCTTTATTCCAGGATTAACAAGGCAATCAATATTTTCATGTAGTAAAGATATCCACAATTTTCAAGCAATCCACTTGGGAAATGTTGGCAATCATCTTTATATGGGACAAGTTTTCCAACATTCTCAAGTGGATCGCTTGAAAATTGTAGCGAAAAATATCTATATGAAACGATCGGTAGCCTTGTTAATCCACAAAATTCGTTGTATATTATATCAAATGCTGAAGAAACTCCAAAATATTTATGGGAGATAGCGTAAACAACAATGAATTTTTGAACCGACGAGGGATGACTCCAATGAAGTTAGGTCTGCTAGAAATAGCAACCATATCTCCCTCAATTATGGAAATCAGGTATTAATGTCGTAAATGTGGATGTAAGAAAAGACCAGAATGTCATAGCTGGAATGCCGCTGGTCGTAAGTTTAAGATAGGTTAAACGTCAATACTAACCACATTTGATAAATTGCCTTGTGCAATGTAGGACACAAGTGCTGCTGCGAGAAATAGCAGCCAAATCCCTCTCGTAAAACCAAATGCTACTGTCATAAATGTATTCTCAGATTGTCATGGCTAGAACGCCTGTAGTCGTAGGCTTGACATGCGTTAAATACCAGCATCAAAAATAAGAAAGTTTGATAATCAATTGAACGGCTTTGGGATATTGAAGGATACCTGCAAGAAATAGTAACCAAATCTCCCTAAAATCAAATACTAGTGTCGGACATGTAGTCTTAGGCGGGTATGGAAAAGCTGTAATGGTCATGGTTGGAACGCCTTTAATCATAGCTCTGGTTGAGCAGGGTTGAGCTGGGGTTAAACACCAGCACAACATTTAATAATTGGTTTTGCGACATTGTAGGAGACAAATGGAAATATAAAAACAAATACACAAAACATCGGGAAAAGATAGAGTAAAATCAATCAATGGAAATATTTGATCACAGGCTGGAATCGATAATAATATAGCCTGCCAGACGCAGAGGAATCGATTTGAAAGCTTGGCATATTTGATTGATTTTTCAGCAAATTCTCATGATCGAACACATATGAACAAGGCAAAGGCGACGTGTGACTATGGTATATATAATAATATAATAGAAATGGCTGTAAAGGGTATGTATGTGATGTGTGTGTGTGCGTGCGTATATATGTGTGTGTGTGTGATTACGTGTGTGTGTGTGTGTGTGTGTGTGTGTGGATAGGTGGGTATGAATATCTCTTGTGTGGGCGTTTGAATCTGTTGTGTAAGAGTGTCATTCTGAGGTGTGAGGGTGGTTGATGTGTGGGGGTTATGTGTGTGTGTGTGTGTGTGTGTGTGTGTATGTGTGCGTGTGATTTAAGGGTTAGTTGAGAGTGTGTGAATGCATGTATGTGTGCGGATAAGTGTGACAGATAGAGAGAGACAGAGATAGAGAGAGAAAAAGAGTGTGTATATTCCAAGTGTTATATGCGAGTGAGGATATTTGTGCGTGTATGTATAGGTGTACACACACACACACACACACACACACACACACACACACATATATATATATATGTATGTATATATATATACATATATATATATATATATATATATATATATATATATATACGCACACACACAAACGCACACATACATACGCACCCTCACACATACATACGGTTGCTCACACACACTCACACACACACACACACACACCACAAGGACAATTAAAACAACGCATGCATACTCAGACAGAGACACACACTCTCACATACACACACTCACATACACACACTCACATACACACACATACACACGCACTCACAGACGCACACACACACACACACACACACACGCGCGCGCGCGCGCGCGCGCGAACAAACACATGCACACACATGCGCACACACAACACCCTAACAAATATTAATCACACACACATAGAGACGTGCACAGAGACATTCTGACCTCTAAGACCAGTTCCAAACACCACTGAACCATGACAGACTAGCCCATAAAACAACACAAAAAATCTTTTTAATTCTACATTGCTCTTCCTTCCTCCCACTCCAACCAGCCTCCCACACTGTCCCTTAAAATAGCTAACATTCCCTGGCTACACACAAGAGAGAAACATGTCAAAAAGATGGGTCAATATTTTGTAAATTCTTAAATATATGTATTTTAATACTTAAACTGTTTTTAACATTTTCTTATTATTAACAGAGAATGTATATTTGTATTTTAATATTTTTGTGACAACCAGTCCTGAACACTACAAAGGTTATACAAAGCTTTATATTTTAAACATATTCTTCTTATTATTATTATCAATGAATATATATATGTGTATTTTAATACTTAAACTGTTTTTAAACATTTTCTATTATTATCAACGAATATATATATGTATTTTTATATATGCATTTTAATATTTAAACTGTTTTTAACATTTTCTTAGTATTATCAGAGAATGTATATATGTATTTTAATACGTTTGTGACAACCTGTACTTAACATTACAAAGCTTATGTAAAGCTTTATATTTTACTTTTAAAACGGGAAATAGAAAAATGCCTGTCGTATATATATATATATATATATATATATATTCAGGGCAAGCGAATAAGTACACAGGCTTTATATATATATATATATATACACACACATATATACATATACATACATACATACACACACATACATGCATACATACATACATATATACATACATACATACATACATACATACATACATACATACATACATACATACATATATACATAGACACGCATGCATATACACACGTGTGTGTGGAAGTCTGTGTCTTTGTGTCTATGTTTCTCCCAGCACTGTTTGACAACCGGTGTTGGTGTGTTTACGTTCCCATAACTGCAACTTAACATTCGGCAATAGATCAATAGACTAAGTACCAATATTAGTACTGGGGTCGATTCATTCGATTAAAAATGTTTGAAGGCTGTGCCCCAGCATGGTCGCACTTTAATAACTGAAGCATGTAAAAGATAAAAGATATATATATATATTATAGTTAAATATCGTAAGAAGAGATGGAATGAGGTTCATGTAGCATACTGAGGTCGGCAGATGATCTGCTAATAGAGCCAAAGAAACTAGGTTCCATTTTAATTCTTCGCTGCTGGCCGCACAATTTCTTACAGACATATTACTGATGATTTTGTCTGCAATACAGAAGGCAGAATTCGAATCCGGAACCGCAGAAGGTAACGCAAAACCTCTAGCATGATATTTGAGAAAATTCCGCTCATTTCACCATTATAGACAGTTACTTTGTTTATTGATTCCCCCAAACGGGGTTTGAACTCGGAGCACCGAAAGTCGGAACAAATAATGCGAATTCTTCTTACGATCTGACCATTGTACAATTTTCGATTTCGCAGGCTTGTGGTCAACCAAGGAATGAATGGGTTGATTGGGTAATAAATTAACTGAAATACTGATTTAAAATTTTGGCACAAAATCAGTAAGCTTAGGGAATAGGTAAGTCGATTACATCGATCTACAGCACTCAGTTGGTACATATTTTATCGACCCTGAAGAGGTGAAAGACAAAGTCGATCTCGGCCAGATTTGAACTTAGAACGTTGTTATGTGGGCAATAGTAATAATGATACACCCCTTATATATGACAAGCGGTATGTGTTAGTCATTATAAATACTGTCAGTGTCAGTATAGGAGAGAGTACGAAGTAGACAGTCGTAGATAGAGAGTCGTGTCTTACTTATCTAACTAACTATACTGCTATACCGGAATGGGCGTTACAACAGCCCGGCATAAGGATTACAACAAGCATAGAGAGCTGGAAATTAATTGAAATAATTAATAGCATGAATGAATTGAAAATAGTAATTCTTTTTTCTAATATTTGTATTCAGAAGCGGGAAAAACAACGTCTTTGACTCACTAAAGGGCCTCGAAGACTTAACGAAGGGAGAGGGGAAGGACTCCTCAAACCGGGAGCTCGACCTGAAATCTTGCAACAGATTGGACTACGCTAAAAGTATCCCAAGGTGCCGAGTAGTGGGGTTCAACTGGACGCTGGATTAAGTCTAACTACGAAGTAGACCATATTGAGATTTGAATTCAGAACCTAAAAAGTCGAAACAAATAATGCAAGGCATTTCGTCCGTTGGCTTTACAGTTCCACCGATCCACTGACATGAGCCGATACTTTTTTTTTATTGATCCTCGAAATGATGAGAGGCAAAGTTGACCTCAGCCGGTTTGGAACAAATATCACGTATCATTCTGACCATCGCTGTAACGATTCAACCAATCTGTCACCTGATTAATGACTAATTGAATGAATGTTTGGAAGGAATACTAAATTGAATAAAATAAAATAAGATCATTAATGGATGAGTAGCCAAAATAAATGAGTAGCAATGAAGATTGGAAAAGCAGAAGAGTAAAATAAAGGGACGTAACAGACAAACGAATGATGAAATTCAGAGGCAAAACAAAATATACATGAAATGTAAGCTTATAAACATAGTGACAGACAAAAACAACGAATTTAATGAATGAGATTTTGAAGGAATAAATCTAATTAAAAGAAGGAATGCATTAAATGAAGGTAAAAGGTTAAACGATAATTGACTTGATGATTTGAAAGGAAACTAAATTGAATAAAAGACAAAATGATGAGGAGATTAAGAAAATGTTAATGAATAAAATACGAAATAAACGAGGGATTAAAGAAAAATAATAACTGAAAAGATAAAAAGAACGAAAGAGATTGATAAATGAATGAATGTGTGATAAGAATGAATAAATAGAAAAGAAATGAAGTGGATCATGATGGGAATAAGCCTATAATAATAATAATAATAATAATAATAATAATAATAATAATAATAATAATAATAATAATGTAGGGAAACGAAAAGCAATATAAATGACGGAATGCAAAAAAAAAAAAGAAGAGAAGGAAGTGAATGTTTAAGAGAATGGTTGAAACTGTTGAGTGACATATAAAAGAAGGAAATGAAAAAGTTAATAATATAATATAGAAAAAAAGAAGAACTATCGTTCGCAATAGAAAATGTGATAAAAAGGAACGTAACGTATATTCTGGTTTCAGTAAAAAGTCATCGTCTGCTTATTGAATAGAAATTTCGTCTGGTAGTCCGTCCACCTCACATCACACGCTCCATCGTCACATAGTTTCTGTTTTATCTTTTACAACCAGACTGATTGGATAATACATAGTAGTAGTAGTAGTAGTAGTAGTAGTAGTAGTAGTAGTAGTAGTAGTAGTAGTAGTTCGTCGTCCTTTATTGAAAGCTATTTTGTTTTAGGTCTTTCTTTTTGTCTGGCACTTTTTTGTGGGGTGGAGTTTGGAAGAAATTTATTGTCTTTGACGATCTATAGCGACTTTTGCCCATTTATCAAAATCAAATCGAAACGTGCAATCGCGAAGAGCCAAAGCGAGCATGCGCAGCGGTATACCTATACACACATACTGATTCTTGGTCTACACAGAATAACACACTGTAGAGTGTATGGGTGTGTTTGTGTGGGCGTGGGATTTCTGTCACAATATACATATAACATTTCACCATTTCAACCAATTACATTACTGGACACTCCTATGTTAAAAAAAAAAGGGACAAAAAGAGTAAACTTAGAAGAAACAACTACCCTGACACATAATCAACTGCAAACATACAAGCACGCTTATACACACACACACACACACACACACAATCATATATATATATATATATATATATATATATATATATATATATATATAAGTTTTAAAAAAAGACAAAAAACAATAACAAAAAACAACAACGTGAGGACGTGATACGGATAGTGTTATTAGACGCTCGGGAAAGGAAAGAGAGAGAGTATGACGTTTCGGACGCAGCCCTTCGTCGGAAACAAGGAAAGTTCAAAGAAGAGAAAAACGGAGAAAGAAAAAATCAACACCGATGTCCACGAGGTTACATAGGCGCAGGCGTGGCAATCTGGTAAGAAGTTTACTTACCAACCACATGATGGTTCCGGATTCAGTCCCACGCAGTGGGACCTTGGACTAATGCCTTCTACTTTAGCCTTGAGCTATCGTAGAACACTGACATCTCATTTCAACAGAGATATTTGCCAAAATTACATTTAAAAAATATTTTGAAATCCTAAAGAGTAAATTTATTCAATAAAATAGCAACACTTTTGAACGGTCTCCTTGTTTAGGTTGATGAATGCTGCCATAATCCTTGCCTTCAGTTCATCTTTGATGTTACAAGGAGTCTTGGTGGTCTCTCGCTCAACTGCGCCCCACACATAATAATCAAGGGGGTTGCAGCCTGGGGAGTTAGGTGGCCAGATTTTAGGGCTGATGTGGTCGCAGAAATTGTCTGACATCCACGACTAGATTCTCCTGCTTGTGTGTCATGATGCAGATTCTTGTCGCCAGTCATAGGGTCTTCCAGCAGCTACCCTCCACCCAGGGCAACACTACCTCCTCCAAGCACTCGATGTAGGCCACCATGTTGAGTGTGACGCCGTGTGGGAAGATGAATGGAGGCATAACGTCGCCATCATTAGTGATCACTCCAAACAACATGATGTTGACTGGATGTTTGATTTTTATCGCTCTCGGAACATGCACTGTCCTCAAATTGACACCCAAACACTCTGAAATGCTCGTATTGGAGCCTCCGGTGCGAATGCCATGCAGTACAGCATGTCGTTTCCAAATTTCTGGCAAAATGAATTGTGTCATGGTGCTGTTTTTCTCACAGACGGTGCCCAACTCAACTTACTATACTGTGTAATCGACAAAATCACAAACAAACAATTTGCAAGCGCGAAATTGAAAATAAGAAATGGCGACAATTTACGCATCGTACACTGTATAAATCATATCATATCATATCATACCATACATTAAATGTCATATTATTTTATTGCTTTCTTCTTTTCAGTCATTTGACTGCGGCTATGCTGGAGCAACACCTTTAGTCGAGCAAATCGACCCCAAGATTTATTCTTTGTATGCCTAGTACTTATTCTATCGGTCTCTTTTGCCAAACTGCTATGTTACGGGACGTAAACACACCAGCATCGGTTGTCAAGCGATGTTGGGAGGGGACAAACACAGACACACAGCCATATATATAACAGTCTGTCATACCGGCCATGACGAAGGGAAATAGCCCTGAAACTCGAGTCGCCTTTATATATATATTTATATTTATATATTTATATATTTGATCCTTTATATTGAACACTCAATATTTCATCTACATTCAATACTTTCTTTCATGGTGCCATCCATTTTTATTTTATTTTATTTTATATTGTATATTGTATATTATATTATATATTGTATATTCCATATTCTATACCCCACATTAGTTCTGCAGGAATATAAATAAAACATAAAAAACAGACAGTGTTGGAACTCTTTTAAGCAAAATAATATATTCCTCTATACACAATCAAAAAAAAAAAAAAAACCCACCTTTTTTGTATTTATTTTTACTCGCATATATATATATATATATATATATATATATATATATATATACGTAGGGCTTCTTTCAGTTTCCATCTACCAAATCCACTCACAACGCTTTGGTCGGCCCGAGGCCAAAGTAGAAGACATTTGCCCAAGGTTCCAAGGGACTGCCCAAGGGACTGAACCGAGAACCATGTTGTTGGTAAGCAAGCTACTTACCACACAGCTGCTCCTAGGCCTATTTATTGCATATATAATATATTTATTTTGTAAATGAAAAGTGAAAAGATTGCTAGAATTTTGTAGAGAACCATGAAATATATAATTTCTTTTGAAATTATGATTTTTCTCCGAGGTTATAAATTCTAGGCGTAGTGTAGGTTAAAATAGTTCGCTTAGGAGTCACGGTTTTTGGAGAGAACAGCATCGAAAACTATTTCTTTGTTACACACGCACAGCTTCTTCTTCCTTGAAAGTTCTTAGTTATTTTTTTTTATCTTTACACCAACAAGAAAGCGCCCTGGGGTTGGATACATACAACTGTCCATGAGATAAAAATTACTCACCAAGAAACAATGCGAAGTTTTCGATATTTATACTTGAGATTTTTTTTTTTTTGATGTTATAGAAAATGCTAAAGATATTGGAAACCCTGTCTGTGCATTATTAATCAAACTCTATTTCTGTGCAGGTATCTCGTAGGTTAGTATTTTTCATTCTCGTTCTGTTGCAAAATTCTTGCATAATAAACCAGGCTTTGCATATTTAGTGACAATTGTCGTAGCACCTTGAGAGATGTGCGGTTGATTGTGAGGGCTGTAACTGACTCTAAACTAATATCTATCTGATTACTATGCAGGGCGCAGGCGTGGTTTTGTGAATGCACTTGGTAGACGGAAACTGAAGGGAGCCTGTCGTACATGTGCACGCGCGCGCGTGTGTGGGTGTGTGGGTGAATGCTTGCGTTTGTGTTTGTATGTGTATCTTCCACCGCTCGAAAAACCAGCATTCGTGTGTCCACGTCTCCGTAACTTTGCCGTCTGGCAAAAAGTATTCGATACAGTAAGTAACAGGCTTTAAAACAAATAAGTACTGGAGTCAATTTGATAGACCACAATTCTTCAAGGCAGTGCTCCAGCATGGCCGCAGTCAAATGACTAAAACAAGTAAAAGAATAGGAACGCCCAGCTTTTTCCGAACAATATGATTCACTCTTGAAACAAAGTACCCCACTGTCGGGGGTGTCAAATTTCAGCGAAGTAATGTTAAAACGAGGGCGTGTTATATACATTCATCGTCATTAGCCCCCGGACATTATCGCCTCATATCCCAGAACTCATGGAGCCGGTTACTTGGTTTCCTTGATGTATAAGTGACAGAGATCAGAACATGCCCCTTTAATAAAACGTCAGTCCATCACAAGGTTATTCATTTACAGCTAAGAAGATTGGAACATAACACAGGGCCCGGTCTGTGAATCGAAACCTCGTTCTTATGATCGAGAGAGCAATAGAGTAGAAAAGAATATTCCATTGAAGTTAAATGCAGCGAGCTGGCAGAATCGTTAGGACGCTGGACGAAATGCTTAGCGTTATTTCATCTATCTTTATGTTCTGAGTTCAAATTCCGCCGAGATCGACTTCCCCTTTCATCCTTTTGGTGTGGATAAAATGAGTACCAGTTGAACATTGGGGTCGATGTAATCGACTGCCCCCACCCAGAATTGTTGACCTTGTACCAAAGCTTCAAGCCAATATTTCATCAAGAGTGTGTAAAAACAACCGTTATTAAACTGAGGGCTTGTTAAATTCATGAGGTCGATATAACATCGAGGCAGGTTATTAATTTCATGAAGGCATTCTTATTAAACTGAAGGTATCTTAAATTCATAAGGTCAATTGTAAACCGAGGGCTTCTTAAAATGATGGCGCCATTATCAACACGATTCTCTTTCTGTTCATTTGTCTGCTGTGTTTTAGACACGGCTTTCTTTCCTTCATCATTCATAGTTTCTCTTGTTTCGTTTGATTTCTCCTAATTCATGCAAATGACACCACCTCTTTTCTTCATTCACGCTAGAACGCTTTTCTCGTATTTGTAATCTGAGCTAATGTCAAATTTGCAATCTTTTCTCTAATCTTTCGCTGTATCTTGCAATTCATTTCTCCTCAAATTCTTTTCGGCTTTCCATTACGATTATCTTATTAAAATTATTGATAATGCGTTGAAGAGATAATCTTTATAACAAATACTTTAAACTGTCGAACAAAATCCAATACGCATCGAATGAATGTGAAGGCGTATTTTATCTATAACATTATCCTCTTACGTTACGGTTATGTTATAACTCTCTTACACATTTTAGTAATCAGAGAAATGTAACTACGGCTGGATTTGAACCCACAGTCCCACCCGATGTAGAACCGTAGGTGCGTTGTTGAACTCAGGATTTATATATATATATATATATATATATATATATATATATATATATATATAGAGAGAGAGAGAGAGAGAGAGAGAGCGAGAGAGATATACAGGGCAGGGAATCGTCAATTAGTAATAAAATTAATAATTAACAATTTTGCCGGAATATTTAGCTGAAGATCAGAATGGAGTATTCCATGCTCTTAACTGTGAAACGGTCGTACTAAATTAACTAAAGGCAAGTTGTTTTTTACTCTCTTCTACTGTTTTTTGTTCTGTGTGTATCAAAAATATCGCTATCAATTTAGAGTAAAATTTGTAGTCTTGGAATCAGTAGTTCTTTGACTGCTATTTCTGAATTCTCAGTATGTTGGAGAAGCAAGTTACTGTCAATCCCTATATATTTATGCTTATATATATATATATATATATATATATATATATATATATACGACGGGCCCTTTCAGTTTTCTTCTACCAAATCCCCTCACAAGGCTTTGGTCGGCCCGAAGCTATAGTAGAAGAGACTTGCAAACGGGTGCGGCAGGGTAGTATGCGTCACGGTTAAGGTGGTGAGCTGGCAGAACCGTATCCGCGCTGGGGGAAATGATCAGTTGCCGAGAGGTACCCAAAAGATCGAAAGGTTGAGATGGAAAAAGAACGGTGCAATCAAGACAGAACTGAAAGCGCATTGTGACCAGCGGTGTATAACAGCATTCAATGGTCTGTCTGGTCGATACTGCGATAAATTTATAATGCAGTGTAGTAGTAGTAGTAGTAGTAGTAGTAGTAGTAGTAGTAGTAGTATGCTTTATGTCAACCTGTTAGAGTCGCTCCTGACTGCTGAAAAGTTTCATATGACGTTTGTTGCACTCGTTCACCTGCACACCATCCCCAACAATTTGACAAAATGGCTCTGCACAAAGGATACTGGGTAATAATTAAACACGACCTCTCGTCGACGAACCGACTGCTCTTTCGCATTTACCTCCTCTGACATCGAAGTGACGTGACGAAAATTCGAGAGGAAGATCACCAAACACATTTTCTAACCACACTCCCGACAAAACTCGTAAAAGTAGAAAAGCGGACGTATTTTGCGTCGTGATAAACGCTGCATCGTGGAAGGTTATGCGTTTTAGCTTTTGCTTGTTTCAGCCATTCTATCGGTCTCTTTTGGCCGAACCACTACGTTACGGAGATGTCAAGACACCAGCACCGGTTGACAAGCGGTGATGAGGGACATATATTGGCACAAAGACGCACACACACTTGCACAAATACACATACACACATATAGACATATATATGTGCGTGTGTGCGTATGTGTGTATATGTGTGTATGTGTGTGTATGTGTGTGTATGTACGTTATGTGTATGTATATGTGTGTGTGAGTATACGATGGGCTTCTTTCAGTTTCTGTCTTCCAAATCCACCCACGAGGCTTTGATCGTCCTGAGCTTATAGCAGAAGACACTAGCCGAAGATTTCACGTAGTGGAACTGAACCCGGGACCATGTGGCTGGGAAGCAAACTTCTTACCACACAGCTACGCCTGCGCCTATTGGTTCATTTACTTATTTCTCCCGAACGTGATTTATCACGTGATGACTAAACAATTCAGTCGTTCAGCCGGTCTTATTCTACTATTTTGCATTCGTCAGCGTGTCATGCACACTTAAAGTGCAGCGTGAGTGCA